>NC_141034.1:38890000-39135000 GCF_052040795.2 Danio rerio
CTTTATATGAGTATACTAAATCAGTAGCTCATGTTTTTTTTACAAGGAATCCACAATAATTTTATAAGTACAGAAGACTTGAATTGAACTCTCAAGAGTCCTCAAGATATATATATTCAAAATAAATATATACTAGCATTCAAAAGATTGGGGATTGTAGGAACTATTTAAATATCATACTCCAATTAACTTCCTGCAAAACTGTTTTCTGTTTGAAAAATATTTTAAAATATCACTAACCCTAACCCGTCATTTAATCCTGTAATGGCAAAGCTACTCCAGTCTTTAGTTTCAAATGATTGACACATGGGTATATAATTATTTGATGCTTAAGAAATTTCTTCAAAACTTGACCACTGGACCACACTGAACCCTTATTTTGAACAGAGCTATGCTTAATGTTTGTAAAGTTTAACTATTCTATATTGTGGGTTTTTGAGTCTAGGAAAAAAGCAAGCAGGATTGTACACTTACCTCCAGCACACGTCCACTGATGTATCTGTCGCACGTTTCACACTTAATCCCAAACTGAGCATGGTAGTCTGACTCACAGTAAGGAACGCCGTCTCTGCATGCATAAAAATTAAGACTCACATAAATGAACACATTCTTATGCTGTGAAAAAAAAATACAACACAAGTGTTTCATTTGCGAAAAACAGAAACAAATAAACTTCAATTTTCATTATTTTTGATGCAAAACTGACAAAACTCTATACAATGACTTGCCTAATTACCCTAACTTGCCTAATTAACCAAGTTAATCCTTTAAATGTCACTTTAGGCTAAATGCTAGTATCTTAAAAAATATCTAGTAAAACATAATGTACTGTCATCATGGCAAAGATAAAAGGCTTTAGTTATTGAGTTTATTGGGTTTAGAAATGTGTTGAACTGTAGATGTATCAGCTCAGTTATTTTTGGTGAAGTGTTATATTGCCCATCGTGTTAACATAAAATGACTGTCACCAGCACTTTAGCCTATCGCTTTGCCTCTGTCACTTTGTCTGCTCTTTGTTGAAGGCAGAAGCAGGGCTCCGGCAGCTCCTCCGCACACCGACACAGCGGATACTGAGTCTGACAGGTGAACAGCAGGCGTTATTGAAGGCCTTATGTAGTGTTTTCCTGATGACTACAGCCAGTTTGGAAGAATAAGTGCAACAGTACCTATATGGTTTCAAAGCTGCAAATACCACCTCAAAATAGCACAAGATCACTATAAGCCAGCATTTAAGATACGTTCTGTTTTTGACTTAATAAATAAAAGAATACAGTCCAAAATTATTATATCTAAAAAAATATATTATAAATATATATATACAAAATTATATATCTAAATACATAAAAAGGACTATTCAAATATTGTTAAATGTCACTTTGTTGCCCATAAATGTAGTGAATTTATGTTTAATACTGAGAAGGCAATTTAAAACTTGCAGCTATAACTATATGCATGGGGTGGCGCTGTGGAGCGTGCAGTGGAAACTGGATTTACTGTATTTGATTGGCTGTCATTCAGCACAGTGAAGTCTGGAATTGCTTAGTTCAAAATGATAAACGCTGCAAGTTGTCACCGCCGCATTGATTATTCATATGAAATGCAAACATCGAAACTTCTCTTTATTGGATGGTTGAATGAAGACCATATATTTCTGACAAAGAAGATTCATTACCATGTACCCTAATACACCTGAGTGAGCGAGAAGACCACAAAACTGATCTCAAAGCACTGATTATGAAGTGAGAAACTAAAAACTGTAACAGCATGAATAGAGCATAATCATAGAAGCTTGTTTTCAAACATGGCATGTCAGTGGCTTTGTTTACATGCGCTTTCATAATTAGAAGATAATTCTGGATTTTTCATTTCATTTTTTTTTTTTTTTGGGGTGGGCTTATTATAAATGCTTTTTTAAAAATTACTTTTTTTGCTCACATTTTTTATGTTTTCAACAAAATAATATTAGGATAGTGTGGCACGGTGGCACACTGGGTAGCACAATCACCTCACAAAAAGGTTGCTGGGGCTCGAACCAGCGACCTTCTTGCTGTGAGGCAATCGTGCAACCCACTGCACCACCGTACACCACCCTAACATCCTTCTCATTAAACTAAATAAAATAAATTAATAAATGAATGAAATAATGTATTTAGATAAATGTGTGTATTGTGTGTGTGATTGTATTTGTTCTACACGGTGAACATCCATTTGTTTAGTACAAATTTGTTTAATCATGCTAAAATAGACTAACTAATGAAAACCTATTAAGTTCTATACTCCACAAAAATGCACTTGCAATATTATGCTATAACATCGTTACATTATTATAAAATGCACTTAAGATGACAAAACAAAGCTTATCACATTTATTTCTGTGACGATTATACAATGCACACTAAAATATTGTTGTAATTAGGACAGTCCTAATGCTTACAGAGGCTGTATTTATTTTTAAAAACAGCAACTCTGTGAAACACCATGAAAATTTTCTGATTTATAAATTTTTTTATAATGTCATTTATTTCCTGTGAGGGTAAAAGAGAAACTTTATCAGCCAATTCTCCAGGGTTAATGTCACTTGATATTTGAAAGATTGTATATAAACAGTGTAATATTCCAATGCAAATTTATCTAACCATCCACCCATTAAATACAGGTCAAGTACTGTATTTCTGGAACTGAATGTGCAATGACTGGAAATAAATAAAATACCAATTACCCTGAATTAAATCTATTTTTTTCAATAGTCATAAAATGAAGCAATTAAGTAATTTAATGCAAGCTCCAACATGAAAAACAGGCCGCTTTGAACAATGTGTGTGAGTGTGACGTGTGTCTGAAAGAAAGAAGCAGGTCAGGTGAACAGAAGGACTCACTTGCTGATATACTCTCCGGTCAGGACGAGGCCGCAGGTCTGACACCTGAAGCAGCTGACGTGCCACTGCTTCTCCAACGCCAGCAGAGATTGACCCTGTTTGATCTCCTCCTTACAACCTGCACAGTCTAAAAAGAGCCATGGGGAAGGGAAGAAAGCTTATATAATGGACTTAAGGTTCAAAAGTCTTTCCAGCATCCAGTCAGCCTTGATATATTTATTAACTTTTTTCCTGCTCCAATGTGAGAGTAACTATCATTTAATCAGTGTAATGTTAAAAAAAAAAATGATGTGGCATTATTCGAATAATAGAATTAAGAAATTACTGTTAGCAAACAGCAAAAAAATGTGACAAGTTGTTCTGCCATATTACACTCACCGGCTATTTTATTAGGTCCACCTGTCCAACTGCTCATTAATGCAAGTTTCTAATCAGCCAATTACATGGCAGCAACTCAATGCATTTAGGCATGTAGACATGGTCAAGACGATCTGCAGCATTTCAAACTGAGCATCAGAATAGGGAAGAAAGGTGATTTAAGTGACATTGAACCTGGTATGGTTGTTGGTGCCCGATGAGCTGATTTGAGTATTTCAGAAACTGCTGATCTACTGGAATTTTTCATGCACAACCATCTCTAGGGTTTACAGAAAGTGGTCCGTAAAGATCAAATGTCCAGGGAGTGGCAGTTCTGTGGGCGTAAATGCCTTGTTGATGCCAGAGGTCAGAGGAGAATGGCCAGACTGGTTCCAGCTGATAGAAAGGTAACAGTATCTCAAATAACTACTCGTTACAACTGAGGTATGCAGAAGAGCATCTCTGAATGCACAACATGTCCAACCTTGAGGCGGATGGGCTACAGCAGCAGAAGACCACACCGGGTGCCACTCCTGTCAGTTAAAAACATAAAAACTGAGGCTACAATTCACACAGGCTCACCAAAATTGGACAATAGAAGATTGGTAAAACGTTGCCTGGTCTGATGAGTCTCAATTTCTGCTGCGACATTCAGATGGAAGGCACAGAATTTGGCATCAACAACATGAAAGCATGGATCCATCCTGCCTTGTATCAACGTTTCAGGCTGCTGGTGGTGGTGTAATGGTGTGGGGAATATTTTCTTGGCAAGCTTTGGGCCTATTAGTACCATAAAGGCAGTTCTAAAGAGAAAAGTGGATCCAACCCGGTACTATTAAAGTGTTACGATAACCACCAGCGATTGCTCTCCGGAGATCCAGGTTTCCACTATACCAGAACTACACTTCCGCATATCCCAGGACTACATTTTCATACATGCACTTCTTCCAGACACGCACACCTGTTCATTCATCTATCCTAATTACAATCACCAGCTGAACCTTGTCACAGACTGATAGCCTACCATACATAAGCCACCCATAAACTCATCCAGTTGGCCGAGTCTTGTTAGCTGTACCAGTAACATTACAACGCGTTTATCCTTGTCTTGTTCATCCGTGCTTAGACCCTAGCCTTGTGTTTCCTGTCATCCTGTGTAGCCGCCTGCCTTACGACCTATTGCCTGTACCTTGATTACGACCCTGGATTTGCCCGCACATACCTGTTCATATTATTTGACCATTGCTTTCCTGATTGTGAATAAACCTGCATATTGGATCTTACCTTCTGTTGTTGGTGTTACTCCCAGTCTTTACATAAAGTATACCTAATCAAATGGCCGGTGAGTGTATAATAAATATTCTATATGTAATATACTGTAATATGTGGAACACAATGACAAAAATAATATAAAGCAAAATCATCTCCAAAAGAGCTTTGGCCACAGATAACACGACATTAAAACACCAAGAGCAACTTTAAACACACATGAATTATTTTCAGCACAATGTTTTACATTTTTTTATTAGCTTGGTCCCTTTATTATCAGGGGTCACCACAGCGGAATGAACCATCAACTTATCCAGCATATATTTTACACAGTGGATGCTCTTCCAGCTACAACCAATCACTGGAAAAGCACAATCTTATTATTTTAAGTAATTTGTTTCAATTGTTTTAAATGACAGCTCCTCAAACCAGAAATCTCATAATCTGAAACTCAATGTGGAAAAAGCTGAAGAAATAACAGAAGACATACAAATCCATAAGTCTGTATGAAGGCTCAGCTAGGGTGGGATTCCTCTTAAAGAAACACACACTTTATATACTAGGTAGAGCAGTCCACTATGCATGACTATAACAAGATTTTGAGCACTAAAAGGTCCGTGCATCATTTGTTTTCCTGCATTTTGTGCATGTGCTTTTTCACTTCACCTTCAAAATCAATAGGGTCAATCTCTAGACAGAGAGGAGCTACAGTACAGATCACTCTTCCATTTCAAAACTTTCTTTCTTCTTCTTTGGGTAGCATGTGATACAAATGTTTAAGTAGAACATAGGATGATCGTCTCTATGTATAACTTTCATGATGTAACTTGTTTTGGTGTAATTTAAGGAAGTATTTCCAGAGTTTGACAGACTTTTAGAAATATAATCTGATCTAGTTAAGCTCAGACACTTAAACCTGATTATTAACACATTGCCAGGACTATTAACAGGACGTCTAACAGGATGAAACTTAACAGGATGGAAATAAAAAGTTAAAGTTAGCCACTGCCCAGGGGAGGATTGAGTGTTAGATTTAAAGTTCTATCTTGAAGTTAATTGAGATGTTGCTGCTGTAACCATTATCATGCTGGGTTCACACCGAATGCAAAATTACTGTAAGTATTTGTGTGAGTAAGTTACAGACAAAGTCAATGCAAACTTGTGAATGGAGGCAATAAGGCACTGAGCAGCGGAAGTAAGCAGAAAAACTTTAAATTTTTTCAGTAACCTGGGTCAAACGCTTCCAGTGAATTGTATGCCGTTACAAAATCATCGCACTTAGGGTCTGTTTTCTTTATCCAATACATATATTCATATATATGTATGTATATATGTATTATTATTTTTTGTTTGTTTGTTTTGTTCCCACTGGTTAAATGTTCCAAAAAAAAAATCTATGAAAACTAAATATGTATAAAAAAACTGCTTACATTATTGCATTATAAGCAAATTGGGGAAAGGTTAAGGTTTTTAGTTAACATAACTTATACTGTTTTATAGTATATTAGATTTTAATAACTTTAATAACTAGTAACTAATAGCTTTTAACAGTTAAAGGTAATCTTATATATGCAGCGACATTGATGCGATCCAAGACCTGTGAAGATATGATGAAGGTATCGTTGATTTTAAACCAGGCCGTATCCTGAGCTGTGACGGTCATGGAGGAGCGGAGAGCATGAGATTGAATTTAGAAAGACCCCAGTGACAGACGAGTCTCCGCATTGATCCCATAGGTTAGCCTGATCACCCGCTGGTGACCTACTCACATCTGCAGCTTCTCCACGATGAACGTCCAGTGTTCTCCAGCCACCGGCTCCTAGAATGCAGTTCTGCACAAGAAGTTTGGCCAGAGGAGAAATGGTCGTGCCTAACTAACCCTGGTTTCTCTTGAGTTTTTTTCCTTCACTTTAGTCAATTGGTGACGTTTGTTCCTTGCCACTGTCGCCACTGGTTTGCTTGGTTTGGGACTTGTGGAGCTTCACATCGATGGATTTGCTCTTCACTGTTTGGACTTTCAGCAGTGAAATTTAAACCACACTGAACTGAACTAAACTGAACTTCAACTCTGAAAACTGGACTGATACAGTTTCAATTTACTACAACTTTTATGTTAAACTGCGTTGACACAATCTACATTGTAAAAGCACTATATACTGTAAACAAAGATAAACTGAATTGAATTAAAATATAAACAATTAACCTGCAGTTAAATAGTTTATAGGTGATGTCTACGTTTAATGAAGTATATTATACAGTATGTGATTTCCTCCTTTAAAACCACTAATATTTCTGTGACAGTGGTAGTGGAAGAAAAAAATCCTTACAATAATATTACAATTATATACTGTATAATGGAAAAACATGACGGAAATGACCCAGGCTAGTTCAGACTCTCTGTATTTGTTCAACACAAGAGCAAACACAGAGACACAGAGCTCAGACACTCTTCACCTCTGCCCTTTATAAAAACATCACAGGATTCTGTCTGTGTTTACCCAGACGCCACACACTCTCTAATCTGTTGAACAGGGGTCTGTCCTCTCCCCTCAGAGACATGCGAGTCAATACGGCCATATTCTAGCTGACAAGCTTTCAATAAATTATTACAAATACAGTATACAGTAGACAGCTGAAAACACTCAAAGAGAATATGTATTATCCTATATCCACTTCAAAACAATAATAAATAAAGATGACCACATGATATGCAAATGTCATGTCAACTTACAGCTGGGCCCGTGGATTTTGATTGGCTCATTTGGATTAACCAGTTTGAGGGAACACTGCTGACAGACACATTCTTTACCACTGAACGTCACTCTGTCCCCAATTGGAAAAGGTTTCCTACAGAGGAAAGACAGACAGACAACATAGTATTAAACACACATACTGTATAATAACGACAGCCTAAAATTTGTCATAAACCATGATCCACTCAAATAAATCGAAATGTTTAGAAGGGAAACTAAATTATATAGTAGAGAAAACTGCTGGCACGTTCTTACAATGTAAGCAAATCCTGACCTACATACTAAAGTGTTAATATTTCAACAGCAATGGCAAGATTTCCATTCACCTTTTTTCACTACATTTAAAAAACTGTTACAAAATATTTCTATTTGAAATGAACGCTGTTTTTTTATCTTTATATTTATTTAAAGATAAAAAAAATATATATATTTTTTTTTATATCATAATGATTTTTGTACTTTTTTTAGCAAAAAGAAACATTTCCTGAGCAGAAAACATCCCTTTGTTATTTTATAGTTTATAGTTTGAACTGTAACATAAAGTCTCATAATGAAAAATCTCTGTTCATTGACAAGTACAGTAAACGGGAGCCAAGCAAATAAGCATTTCCTAATAACAGAGAGCAAAACAGCAGGAGTTTTGTGAGAGGAAGCCCAACTGGGTTCAGGTAACATTTAACCCCAAATACAGTTAAGGAAGGCCACATTAGCCACGAGCATAAAACACGGACCAGAGCCAAGCCTTAATGAGAGCTTAACTCTGACTAAGCACAGCCTTCCCTTTAGACACACATAAAAGAAACATTTTATGCCTCTTTTTACAAGATGTAATATAAGTCTCAGGTGCCCCAGACTGTGTCTGTGAAGTTTCAGCTCAAATGCCCCATATTTTAGTATGCTATGTTAAAGATGTGGAAGCAAAAACACACTGTTTTTGTGCATGTGTCTATAAATGAAAACAAGCTGCTGCTCCCTACTTCTTTTCCAGAAGAATGCGGAGCGTTTACAGCCTGTGTCTCGGATACTCTTAAGAAATAACCATCTGCCATGTGTGTTGCACTTATGTGACATTGTAGTTCTTACTCATTGTGGAAGTGATCAGTGTACTTCAATATTAAACTTAAGTTCTCTGTAGTGTCTCATTCAACATAAGCTCTTGATTGCAATAAATAAATAAATAATGAAATATTAATAATAAAATCTTTAGATATATTTTACAATAATTAGCTTAAGAAAAAAAAATGATTCAACATAGAATTTATTACACATACATTTTGAGGCTACCAATAGCAGTTTGGGTATCTAACATGTACAAGTGTAAAAGTAGAAAGAAAAAAATTCAAACATGTTGATACAAATGACACAAAGGTGAGTAAATTATTACATCTATTTATCTAAAATCATTTTATTTTTGTTTTAAAGTGCACCTATTTTACTTCTTTTACAGGATGTAAGATAAGCCTTTGGCGTCTCCAGAATATGTCTAAAGTTTCAGCTCAAAATACCCATCAGATTATTTATTATAGCCTCCAGAATCTCTCATTTTGGTGTCTGACTACAGTGTAACTGTTTTTGTAGACTGTGGTTTTAATTGCAAATGAGCTGCTTCCCATGTGTGTGTTCTGCATTCCATTAGATAAACAGTACAGGGACAGAGACAGACTCGTATGAAGCTGAAATACAGCTCATTAGTCAAAAATAACAAGTTTATTTCATATATTTGTGATGGAGTTTATTCAAGCCTTTCTGATATGATGAGCCTCACATAAATGCCGTTTGCAGTATACACACAAATATTAGCATTTACTGACACCATGCGGCCATGGTGATTATAGCGGTTAAGAATTACATAGCAATTTTACTCTCTTTCTTACAAACATGCTCTGTATTAAAACATTTAAAACTTATAAAACTTATAGAAATCCCAGTTGTAACAAATATTTTAATCCCAGTTTATTTGCCAAATTGGCATGTGTATAAATGTTATTATAAAAACCTGTCAATCAATTCGGTGGGCGAGGAAAACGGCACTCCTATGTCTGGTTGCAGTGGGCCTCAAAACCACTGGGATTCGGGTCCTATTTTACCGTCAGTACATTTTTAAAAAGAGACTTGTTGGGTTTATATCACTCGAATATAACTGTGGACACACTATTCACACTGCTCTGTCCAAACAGCTTACAAACGTTGTTTTTTATTATAGGTGCTCTTTAAGTTGTTTACATCATATTATAAATATGTGATAGGATTTAATTAGAACAAGGAGGATCTCTCCTCATGTTAGTTTTGGTGGTAATGTAGCTTTTCTGTACCAGATAGTCAATTATAATCCAACATGGGCTGGAAATACACCGTAGTTAAAGCTGGTCTTCTTTTCCTCAGGCAAATCTTATAACCAAATATCTCTAGTGACAAAATCTGATGGGATATTCCATCCTATATATACGCTTATCTCTTGACAATATTATATATACAGTAGTTAAATGCATGTGTCTCTTTAGAGCACATGCCCACATGTCTCATGACAGCTCCCATAATCCATTGTGTCCACAGCTCTGCTTTATCTTCTCAGTAATCAGCATGACTGGAAGCTTCTACACTACAAGACAAATCCTATTACAGTAGACTATTCCTCTACTAATGCAGCAATTATGAAACAATCCATTTACATTGAACCATGACCTTAGAGGAGCACCGGCTCTGCCTCTACAAGATTACAGAACAGGTCCTTTAAAAACAGATCACGTTTCATTTCTGTCACACCACCACAGCTAATTTTGATAGGCTTTAACCTTAAAAAGAACATTTACATAGAAGTGGGAATCATTTTTGCACCTCCATATGCTTAAAGCATTTCTAATTTGATTGTACATGCAATATTATATTATACTAAATTAAATTAAATTAAATTGTATTACATTAAATTACATTATATTATATTATATTAAAATACATTAAATTATATTATATTATATTATATTATATTATATGTGAAAAATCGATACATGATCCATTGTTTTTTTATTTTTTACATTTAGCTGATAAACTGTATTTAATTTGATTTACTCATGTCGCTTGATCAAGACTTTAAAACAACATGGTCCCCTGTTTTTGTCCCCAATTTCTATTTAACGGAGGGAAAATTTCTTCAATACATTTCTAAACATAGTAGTTTTAATAACTAATTTCTAATAACTGATTTATTTTATCTTTGCCATGATGACAGTAAATAATATTTGACTTGATATTTTTCAATACACTTCTATACAGCTTAAAGTGACATTTAAAGGCTTAACTGGGTTAATTAGGTTAGCTAGGCAGGTTAGGGTAATTAGGCAAGTTATTATATAACAATAATTTGTTCTGTAGACTATTGAGAAATTTTATAGCTTAATAATTTTGACCTTAAAATGGTTTTAAAAAAAATAACTGCTTTTATTATGGCCAAAAAAAACAAATGAGGCTTTCTCCAAAAGAAAAAAACATTATCAGACATACTGTGAAAAATTTCTTTGCTCTGTTAAACATTATTTGAAAAATATTTTAAAAAGAAAAGAAATTCAAGGGGGGGTAATAATTCTGATTGCAACTGTATATTTTTTGTTAATGTGACATTTAAATTTGGGTTTATTTCAAATCAAGCACACTCACATCTTCTCCTCTCTCAACTAAACTAAACCCCAGAGAGTTTGATACCACATGTGAAGTAGCGATCAATGCGAACGTGAGCAGGATGTTGTAACATGAGTCAAAGCGGAAGAAATTAAGAGGTTTTGAAGCTCAAAATATGCAACAACGTCAAGAAAGTAAGCAGAGAAGGGAGGAAAAGGCGTAAATGGAGAAGCTGCTGAGACCAGAGGTGAATATTTACCTCACAGACTGAAGAGTTAATGGAGTTAAAGGCAGCAATGGCAAATCACATTCCCTTGTCCTTCATACATGGCCTGTTCTCAGGCTGACAAGCAAGAAAATGAGAGGTACTGTAAGACATCCCTGCAGGGACGCATTATCTGTCTGCCCAACACTGTTATTTGAACCCCATTGCTTTTTGTAGTGAAAAGATGGGTTTGTTAGAATTGGATGTGTTTTTTTTTTACATTTACTGACTCTTAGAGATAACCGGTTTCAAGGTTTACTGTGGTTTGGAAGAGTCACGGTTTTAAGACTGCTAACATTTTCTGGTAAACGGTTTCTATGGTGTAAATTCTTTACAATGTATTTTTATTAAAATGTTATTTAGTTTTTTAGGACAACAGTATCTACAGCAAAAATGCCTCCATATCAAAAGCTGCTGGTCAGCCCACGATTCTGATTCTACGACCAAACTGAAATCAAAAACATTTTTTTTTGTTTCGGCTCACCTCTGTTCCAGACTTGCATTCAAACTGCAATGCAATAGTTTTGACAATACGTTTGACTGTACTATTTTAGATACAATTGAAAGCAGCGTTTTAAAACACTCATGTCCACTTTCATTTTCAATAATTTCACAAAAGTTGGTCATCCACACTGAAATGACTGACACGCTTTCTTCCCTGTACTGCAGATGCGTCAAGATGTAAAAACACTTGGACCTGCATCATTTCTGCCTGGTGTTTATTATTTTCCAGCTCCTTAAAGCAGTGTGGAAGTACTGTATGTTGCACAGAGTTGATCAAATGCACCGACAGTGAGGTGAAGGTGGAGTTGTTGTTTCGGGTATCACAGAAGTATAAAGTTTTAAAAGCTAGCAAGAATATAGGCTAGAAGTACGGTTGCCGATAAGTGATATTATATCGAATCACGATAAAATTCATAGATAACGATGATAAGCTCTTGACATTTTTAGTCTTTATTGATCAAAGAGCCAATCACACAGCACAAATGTGCAACAACGAGAATCTAGAATTGTGTTTAAATAAGAGATGCACTGAATTTTCGGCCGCTGAAGATTATCGGCTGAAAATAGGTTGTGCTTTTTAATGAACTCTCTAATTTTGTGGCTTAAGCCATTGTTGAGATATGAGATATATATAAATTTGGAAGCTTTAAGAACTTATATCGAGATATACCTACCAAAGCTCATTCTTAAAACGTAGCCCCACAGACATTTCTGGAGACCGCGATTTACGTGGCCGGAGGTACGTATGTGATGCCGCTCCTCTTCTTCGCGTTTGCCGGCTGTGACGGCTCACCTCCGTGTGGAGGGCTGTCCAGTTTGTCCACTTAGCTTGTAGTGTTATGTCAGCGGAGCAGAGGCCCGGAGGAGGAGCTGGCTGCGGCCACGACCGGGTTCGGGTCCGGGGAAGATCGGTTCCAGAAATCAGGTAAGATGAAAAACAGAATACCAAAAATAAAAGCGAACGAGTTTGTGACGGGGCGAGAATGTGGCGAAATCCGAAAACGCGGTCAAAATCGGACGAGGGCTTTTATTGTTCTTTTCTGGACAGCTTTTGTAAATTGTCGCTTGGGTTTAGGGAAAGAGGAGGAGTTGTCCAATGTTGTCCAAATGGAGAGCATCTAAAACAACTGTAACAACTGATGTACAATTTCCTCCACCATTTTATCTTAATTTTTCACATGACTAAAAGTGTGGAATTGTTTTTGAAAGCCTCCAATTCCTGCAATTTTTATAGATAAAATGATAATTATATACATGATATGTTTTTTACAGCACTAATCGAGGGAACACTATAACTCCTGACTTTCAATGAGCGCCACCGACTGGAAAATTTCATATTTTTATTCAGCCTGTATCCTGTTTTTGTTTCCTAAAGCCATTTAATGCACAATTTTACAAAGCTAAATTCATATCATTATATTTTTGCTTTATATTTTGAAATTATATGACCTGATTTAGATACCTATCCCAGCTAATATATGTAGCACCATTGTGTGGATCGTGATTAAAGGGATGGTTCACCCAAAATTGAAAATTTACTCTCCCTAAAGTGGTTACAACACTTTTTGAGTTTCTTTCTTCTGTCAAACACAAAAGAAGGTATTTTGAAGAAAGTTGAAATCTGACTTCCATAGAGGGAAGAACAAATGTGATGGAAGTCTATAGTTACAGGTTTTCAGCATTCTTCAAAATATCTTCATGTCTAATAGAAGAAATATACTCATAAAGGGTTGAAACAAGTAAAGGGTGAGTAAATTTTGACAGATTTTTTATTTTTGGGTGAACTATCCCTTTAAATTGCAGTAGTTTCATCTAATTGTACAGTAAACCATTGCACGCAACAGGAACCGACCATCAAGAATCCAGATTAGTGCATTAAAAAAACTTTAGTGTTCACATTGACTTATATGTATTTTTTTCTACTATTCAGCTTGTGCAAACACTTTTTCCAAGCAGAAGAGCCGTGAATCTTGCAGCTAATGTAGCTCTGTTATGTCCCATTTGTAATTACAGTGTGTTTGCTCTGTTCTGATCTACAGGAAATTAGTTTGACTAAATAACTCGCTCCTCCTTCTTTAGGTCATTAGCACACCGAAAGAGCTCTAGCGCTTGATGGATTTATGTGGGTAGGAAAAGGCATTTTCGTGCAGCCCTGGGATTGCTTTGTTGGACTGCCTTGCCAATAGGGCTACTAAATGGCCCAATGGGACGGTCTTGGCAGGAGTAACCTAAACAGTTATCGGCCTGACCAAGAAGTAAACAGTCAACAGGAGAGCTAGATTATGTTACATTTAATATTTAGACCATGTGTGAGAAGAGCAAACCCTAGATTTAGTGGGCTGTCATCCCAGTAGCGCTGTCAGCAATAATTCATAAGTCGTGTCATAATATATTGCATACTTTGATGATGGTTCAACTCACATTTCGCTTTCCTTTAATTAATATTTTGAGCAGCTATTGCAGTTGACTGAGATTATGAAACATAAATTAAATGCAAGTAAAAATTTAATATTGAAATATACGCGAATATAATGTCAATACGCATTAAGCATAAAATTCTATCATTATATATCTAGACAGATATAATGATACAAAAAAATAAACAACGTATTTCATCTGACCTATATGTTTTAGAATTTGTAAGGGAATTCATATAGTTATCATAGTTTATTTTATGTTTTAAATAGCCTTGATGACGAATGGGTAGAGACCTAGAGGTTTGAAGAAATACTTGAAATGTATACAAAATTGAATATAACAAATCATTAGCATTTCAGGGCTTCTTGATCCTTAAATAGTCTTAAATCAACCCAGGCTCACTATTGATATGTATCTCTATATACATTCAACAGAGGCTTATTCTGAAAACCTAGCCCAATAAACATTTCTGGAGATTGCAAATTATGTAGCCAGAAGTACGTATGACTGCATGTCGTCTTTTAAACGAACGCTACGAGGTGGTATGAAACTGTTCTATTTCGCGCTTACCAGCTGACCGCTTACATCCATATGGATGGCTTTCACGCTGTTACCAGTTTGTCCACTTAGGCCGTACTCACACTAGGTACAGTTGCCTCGAACCGGGCCAAAGCACGCTTGTCCCCCCTCCCGTCTCCCCCGACGGCCCGCGCTCACACCATACCGGGCCACGGCACGCTTACGTCATCGCTGCTGCGCTGTTCAGAAGCGCTCTTTATGGCAAGCCTTTTTAGCATTTAAATCTTTGTTCTGACTCCATAAATATATTTAGAGATATCTCTAATTATATTTTGACTAGTCATAATTATAATTCGACTAGTCAGAATAACAATTAGAGATATCTACAATTGCAAATGTACTAGTACGAAATCAGATTGGAGATATCTGCAAATATATTATGACTAGTCATATTCCTCCATTGACTTCCATTGAAAAATATTTGCAGATATCTCTAACTGAGTTTTGACTCGTCACAATTGTAATTAGAGATATCTCTAACTGAGTTTTTACTAGTCATACAGATGTCTTCAATTCGTAATATTTAGAGATATTTACAAATATATTTGAAGATATCTCTAATTAATTTACTAATAGTCGAATTACAGTTGTAGATATCTTGAATTGGATTTTTGACGAGTCAAAACTCAGAGATATCTGCAAATATTTTTCAATGGAAGTCAATGGAGGAATATGACTAGTCATAATATATTTGCAGGTATCTCCAATCTGATTTCGTACTAGTACATTTGCAATTGTAGATATCTCTAATTGTTATTCTGACAAGTCGAATTATAATAATGACTTGTCAAAATATATAATTATATCTCTAAATATATTTATGGATAGTCAGAACAAGGTTTAAATGTTAAAACGGCTTGCCATACGCTCTCATTTAGCAGCACAGTGGAGATTTCTCTAGTTATATCCTTTCAGTCGTTTGTTATGCAGTGACATGCAGTCAAATATTTCGCCAAACAGTCCTTAGGGATGCGGGGACACACAGTCAGATATTTTACCGAACAGATCCGCCACTTTTGGCGCTCATAAACAATCAAAGCTCTCGTGCTGCAGGAATGAGGTCTGCTGAAGGCGCGCAGCTGGCGTGCTGTGAGGAGTTCTCGTCTTTAATAAACTACGGCAGTTTGCGATCACTGAACAGTAAGAATGATTAGAAAATCCATATCAAACAGTCCCTTAAAAGTCACGTCTCGCTTTCGGTTTCGGGCTTTGGCGCGTTTCGCGCTCACACACAAGCGTACCGCGCCAAAGCCCAAGTGTACCGCGCTCAGGCACACCTCTTCCAACCGGGCCAGGGCCGGCCAAGTGAACCGTGCTTGAGCCCGATTCAGCGCACTCACACTTCTCAAACGATCCGGGAAACGGGCCTGGGCACGGTACGGATGGCATAGTGTGAGTAGGCCCTTAGATTGCCATGTGCGTTGTTGGACTTGAGATGCAGAGAGGAGTTGACCATGATGACAGGGTTTGAGTCCGACAAAAAAAACGGTTCCAGAAAGTGGGTAAAACAAAAACAGAAGCCAAAAATAAAATAAACAAGTTAATAACAGGGTGAGAATGTAGTAAAATCTGAAAACGTGGTAAAAATTTGGCAAGGGCTTTTCTTTTTCTCAACTACTTTTGAAAACACTGCCGTTTGGGCTTAGAGAAGTGGGTGGGTGGTTCAATCGGTGCTTTTGAAAAAACTATTGGTTGGGTTTAGGGAAGATGGGTGGGTCAGTTGATCGCTCAGTCGGTCAGTCATTCAGTAAGTTAGTGAGTCAGTCGACAGTGGCCTCTGGTGAATTTACGTGTGAACAGCAGGTGCGAATGGCACTTGCGAGAGAAATTTGACATATGAAAAAGCGTACACATTGTATTCGTGTAAACAAAAATGACAAAATACGTAGCTCCTGAGACATATTTTATGGTTGACTCCTCTCTACATCTTGTTTTAAAGATGAAATGCACTCATACGTAGCTTTGGCTATATAATTCATGGTCTCCAGAAATGTATACGGGGATACATTTTCACAATGAGCCATAGACCTTCAAACTAATCTTTTATAAATTTCCACGACAAGATTTTTTTGTCCTGTAAATACTGTAGCACTGATTATAATTTCCACAAGCATCTTCAGTACATCATTGTAAAAATGCATAGAGGTGAAAATATAAAAACACTGTAAATTAACAAGAACATATTTCTAGTTTATACTTATATTTTGCAATTATATTTTGCATATTTTACTTCTTGTCAAGTAAAAAATAGATGCAGAGCAAAGAATTTTCACAACATTTACTATAATTTTTAGGGACCGAGCACCGAAACGGTGCGTAGGCCCTATTGGAATTGCTCCGTTTATTATTATTATTATTATTATTATTATTATTATTATTCTCCTCCGGAATGAATCGCGATTTTGAGGGGCTAAACATGCCCGAAAACTCACGGAACTTTGCACACGCCTCAGAAGTGGCGAAAATTTACGTTTATTATGGGTCTCGGTAGTGGGTGTGGCAAAATGACTCGACAGCGCCACCTAGAAAAATTAAACGGACGAGCCCCCGATCTACGAATCACGCACATGCACGAAAAATGGCACACACCTCAAACATGCCAAAACATACGAAAAAGTCTCTTGGAGCCATATCTCAAACCCAACAGGAAGTCGGATATTTTTGACTTCCTGCCGCGAAAAAGTGGCGTTTTTGCCATTTCCAGGCGTTGTATTTTAACGAACTCCTCCTAGGGATTTTATCCGATCGACACCAAAATTGGGTTTTGTCATCTAAAGGCCTTGGCGATGTTAAATTGCGAAGCTTTAGAGTTTTTGTCGATGGGCGTGTCCGTGGCGGCCTCGCAAACTTTGACGATTCGCCACAAAACAGGAAGTCGTTATAACTCAGGCATGCATTACCCGATCTGCCTCAAAATTCACACGTTTCATAAGAGTCCTGACCTGAACACGTTTACATGCCAATATCCAGATACAGAAATAGCGACACCTACTGGCCACAGGAAATGACATGTTTTACACTGTAACAAACTCCTCCCACAAATTTTATGGTATCAGCACCAAATTAGAGTGGTGTCATCTGAAAGCTCTATCGGTGATATATTGTAAAGATCTAGAGTTTTCGCAGAGGGGCGTGTCCGTGGCGGCATGACAAACCTCATCGCTTCGCCAAGGAACAGGAAGTCCTCATAACTCAACCACACAAAGTCTGATCTGCCTGAAACTTCATATGGTTGATATACGTCATCTCTTGAACACATCCACATAACAATATTGAAGTGGGCGTGGCAAAATGACTCGACAGCGCCACCTAGAAAAATTAAACGGACGAGCCCCTGATCTACGAATCACGCACATGCGCGAAAATTGGCACACACCTCAAACACGCCAAAACAAACGAAAAAGTCTCTTGGAGCCATATCTCAAACCCAACAGGAAGTCGGATATTTTTAACTTCCTGCTGCAAATAAGTGGCATTTTTGCCATTTCCAGGCGTTGTATCTTAACGAACTCCTCCTAGGGATTTTATGCTATCGACACCAAAATTGGGTTTTGTCATCTAAAGGCCTTGGCGATGTTAAATTGCGAAGCTTTATAGTTTTTGTCAATGGGCGTGTCCGTGGCGGCCCCGCAAACTTTGACGATTCGCCACAAAACCGGAAGTCATTATAACTTAGGCATGCATTATCCGATCTGCCTCAAAATTCACATGTTTAATAAGAGTCCAGACCAGAACACGTTTACATGCCAATATCCAGATACAGTTATAGCACCACCTGCTGGCCACAGGAAATGTCATGATTTACAGAGTATCAAACTCCTCCCACTATTTTTTTTTGTATCAGCACCAAGTTTGGTGGGTTGTTATCTGAAAGCTTAAGTGATGATATATTGTCAAGATCTAGAGTTTTTGCAGAGGGGCGTGTCCATGGCGGCATGACAAACCTCAACACTTCGCCGTGGAACAGGAAGTCCTTATATCTCAACCACACAAAGTCAGATCAGCCTGAAACTTCACATGGCTCATAAAAGGCCTCTTCTGAACACATCCCCAAAACAGTAATGAGTCAGTCATAACGCCACCTGCTGGCAGAAGGTAGATAGGCTTATACCTCAGCCAAACAACATCCGATCTGCCTGAAACTTCACATGGTTGATTAAATTCCATTACTGAAGGCATCTACATGCCAATCTTAAGTCACAGTTATAGCGACACCTGCTGGCAGATGGTAGTTTGCATTATAACTCAACCACACAAAGTCCGATCTGCCTGAAAGTTCACATGGTTGATAAAAGTCCTCTCCTGAACACATCTACATAACAACATTGAGTCTGTCGTAGCGCCACCTGCTGACAAAAGGCAGTTTGGCTTAAAACTCAGCTAAACAATGTTCGATCTGCCTGAAACTTAACATGGTTGATAAGATTCCTCTCCTGGTGACATCTATATGCCAATCTTGAGTCACAGTCATAGCGCCACCTGCTGAGAGGAGGAGGTTTGGCATAAATCTGTGATTTTCTCCGATTTTTTAAACATATTGGCTTAAATTATTACTGTTCGCTGTTCTCTGTCATCCTGAGGCCACCGGGTGGCGGTGAGCCCGGGTGCGAGGTCCCTATCATCGCTGCTTGCAGCTTTAATTTTTTTTAAGTTTACATTTTTTGAAAACCATTTTAAGGTCAATGTTATTAGCCCCCTTAAGCACTATTTTTAGATTGTATACAGAACAAACCATCACTATACAATGACTTGCCTAATTACCAAATTCATCCCCCGAGTTGATTGACAGTCGTATATTAATATTCAAATCAGATCAGGCCTTTATAGTCTCCGTAGTAAAGCGTATAATCATATCAACAAGACAGGATGTGCGCAAAGCAACTGGGATTAAGTCAGCTCTCTGTGATCATCAATCATCATCAAATGTGATCAAGAATGAGTTTTACAAGTTTAAAACGCTTTTAAAACGTTTAGTGTTTCTCACAAACGTTATGTAAGATCTGCTTCCATCATGTCTGTCATTGTGCTGTTTATCTGACGCAGCTGATGCAAAGATTGAGGCACACTCTGACAGGCACATGGTGACGGTGGGCAGGGAGAACTAATATTAAAAGCACAGGCAACAAAAACAGCTATATTGTGTTCAGAGCAGAAAATTCCAACATTCTGAAAGGTATAATAAATAATCTGATGGGTGTTTTGAGTGGAAACTGTAAAGACCCATTCTGTAGACATCAAAATCTTAAATTATAATACTTATCTTAAATCTTGAAAAAAAGGGTAAAATGGGTGCACTTTAAATGTTTTTAGCTGTATTTAAAGACATTTCTTTAAATATAGGACTACTTGCAATCTCCTAAAAGAGTTCTTGCAGAATAAAAGCAAGAAGTGTAAATTTTTAAAGAGCAGGAAAAGCTGACAATGCTGTGCGTGTGTCTGGAGGGAGTGTGATGTGGCGGTAATGCCAAGGTCACATGAAGATGGCACGAAAAGGCTTGCACAGAGCCTCATGAGGAACCCACACATTTTTCACACACGAATATAGAATGAAGTAGGTTGTGTGAACGAGGAGGAATTTAAAAAAATACACAACGACAGTAAGATTAGATTCAGAGTTGCTGCTGTCATTGGCTCCAGCTGTCCTGAAACACTGGAAAGACTAAAGGAATTATTCAACCCATGTGTCTGACAAGTGCTTCTGTTTTCTGCCCACTTTGCCTGTCATCTTTCACTCTCCATTTCAAAGAGGTCTTTGTGTGTGGTCTTAGAAGTGGAGGAGGTTTTCATGCCATGCTTCACATTGCTCAGTTGACAGTGTGATGGTAATTGTGTTTATGTCCAAAAATGTGACCCTGAACAAGTTTTTAGGCCCTGGTGTTTATGCCAAACTTTCTTGTTCTTTGAAACACTTGAGCAGGTCTTTACTGTTGATGAACATCCCAACATTGCCCAAATACAACTTTTAGATAAACATTTAAATATGCATCAGCATGGTGGTGCAGTGGGTAGCGCTCTTGCCTCACAGTAAGAAGGTCGCTGGTTCGAGTTGGCATTTCTGTGTCGAATTTGCATGTTCTACTCGTGCTCCGGGTGCTCCGGTTTCCCCCACAAGTCCAAATACATGCGCTATAGGTAAATTGGGTAGGCTAAATTGTATGTAGTGTATGTGTGTAAATGAGTGTGTATGGGTGTTTCCCAGTGATTGGTTGCAGCTGGAGGGGCATCCGCTGCGTAAAACATTTGCTGGATAAGTTGGCAATTCAATCCGCTGTGGCGACCCCAGATTACTAAAGGGACTAAGATATTAAAATAAATTTAATTTAAATATGCTCTGCAAACTCTGTGTTATTCTCTCAATAACACATTAAACACACACACCCACACACAAAAAGGTAACATTTTAAAATAACAGTCCATTAGTTATTGTTAGTTAACATATTTACTAACATGAACAGTTAGTAATACATATATTATGGTATTTATTAAACACATTTATTGTTATTTCAGTTACAGTATAACATTAGTTCATGTTAGTTGTTAACTCAAAGTGTGTTAACTAATGTGAACAAGCACAACTCTAGATTTAAATAATGCATTAGGAAATGTTGAACTATGATCATTAAATGCCTTATAGGATTATCCATACTTGGTTAATGTTAGTAAATATATTACAATGTTATACAATGTTAACTAATGGACTAGTGGTTCTAAAGTGTTACCAATAAAATAACAGAGGTGTGAACACAAGTTAAGAAAGCATATTATCATAGTGAAGTGGAAATGTGTTTTATCAGCAGTGAATTAAGTTAAGTGATGTCCTTTTATTTATGTCATTAATTACAATACTTCATAACTTAAAAAATATATACTTTTCAGCAGCTGTCCTCAACCACCGGGCCCTGGACCAGTTAGTACCAAGCCACACAAGTAATCATCAATTATTTCCAACTTATTTCAGAATGATCTTTTAATTTGAAAAATCTTTTATTTCAAAAAATGACTGTATTCTCTCGCTTACATCTCGGTCACTTGAGTGCCCAAATTGAACCCACAAGCAGCTAAATGTGTAAAGCCTGGTTTATACTTCAGCGTCAAGTGATCGTCGTGACCCATGGCGCATGCAACCCGCGTAGCTGTGCATTTATACTTCTGCACGCTGTTTCTGTTGTTCTGCAATAGCACTTCCGAAACGCTAGTTGCTAATAGTTTCTTCGCTGGTTGTTTGCTTTTTCTGAACGCTTCCTTAATGTACAAGGGACTCAAAATCGCTCATATTGAGGCAGGAACCATTGGATGTGCAACAACTTTAACCATGAGGTAAATACAAAACAAAACTTTCCATCCGGAGCTTCTTCACGGGACTCCAAACCTATAAACAATCGCTCCATCGGGCTTCCGCTTGGCACTAGCTGTGGGCAGCAATATACAGAAGAGGCTAAAATGGTGATATTATGACTAGAATATGGCTCACAGCCAATTCGATTTGAGTGTTAATATGAGATTTGATAATATGGCAAGTTCATTCAATTAATTATTAGTTAAAAGATATACAGTGCTCAACATAAATGAGTACACTAAATGTTGAAAATGAATATTTTTATCCATTTCTCAGAGAATATAGGTAATATATTTTGGCGAATTTGAACAAATCAGATTTATTAAATGTATATGTTTATTAAAACACTATTTTAGTCAAAAGACATCTTTAGAAATAGAAAAATAATACATTTATATTTATGCTAACTATTGGAAAAAAATACAATTTCAACAAAATTTTACTATTTTTTTCTTTCTCTTGAATTTAGTTTCAGTTCAGTTTTCAGATTTGGTTTCAGTACTGACTAATGTAATATATATGCACATATATAATATTGTAAACTTCCTATATATATTATATAATATTTTATATAATATTATATATTATATAATATTTTATAATATAATATAATATAATATAAAATAATATAATATAATATAATATAATATAATATAATATAATATAATATAATATAATATAATATAATATAATATAATATAATAATAAAATTTCTTTAAAATTCTATTGAACTGAAATGATTCCTAAACACCCAGATCCATCACACCCAGACATTGACTTTCTCTCAAAGATAATTCTATAAATATCAGCACTCTTGGAACATTGCTTGACTGATCAAATTAGAAGACCGGAACTAACTGTAGTATTAATTGCTTTGTATATAGATGAGTGGGGGAGCATATAACTGTCAGCGGGTGAATTAATGAGCTTCAGTCGCCGACACGTTAGTAAATGAACATAATTTTCCAGCATCCCACCAGCACTTGCTCACGTTTAATCTGTCTGATGGGTCTATTTTCATAATGACATTTTAACAGTGACTGTAAGGGCTCACCTGCAGACGCTGCAGACGAAACACTGCGGATGATATGTGCGGCCCAGGGCAGAGACCACCTCCCCTGAGATAAAGTCCCCACAGCTGTCACACTTTGTGCCGTACAGACGCTGGTAGTCTGATGTGCAGATGTACTCGCCACTCTTCTGAAAGAATCCGGAATGTGCCAAATCACAGCCACACACTGGCAGAAAAAAAAAGAAGAGAAACCAATATGAGATCACTTTCCCTATTATTTATAGCACAGCAAATGATAGAGAGAAATGGAGGGAATAGACCAAAAGACTTGAATAACATTCAAAAAGGCATTTGCGCAAGAGGCTTAATACAATTTATATATTTTAGAATTAGCAGTAATAATAGCGAATAATAGCAATGATAACAACTTTGTTTTGTTTGCATGTGTCAATATAAAATAATCAAGGATAGATTGATTGTTGAAACAGAAATGTTTATAAAAACTTTGACGAGTGGAATCACAATGGTTCTGTCACAGCTGTTGCAACACAGACGTTCGAGGCTCTGAGTTTATCAAAAAAACACTTATTTATTTACAAAAATGCACTTACAACAGAATAAGAGGAAACATTTAACTCAGGTCGGACATGGATATGTTGACAATTCAGAACTAGACAAAGAACTGAACTAAAATACACAGGACAAGATTGAGCAGATTACAAACAGGGGTGAGACAACAGGTCTAATCAACATTAACACACAGCGGGAAAACAGAACAAAGGAGTCAAATGATGCAAACACAAGCACATAGAACACGCCACAACATAACATCACATGACACAACATAACACTGACACACCAGACATGTAGAAACACAACGAGAAACACAACGAAGACCCTAAACTGTTACAGGTATGTTCTTGCATTTGCATTTAGCATTAGATCGTTTTGACAATGTACGAGTATGTATGTCTTAATAACAAACATAGTCATGTTATCATGAACAAAGAGTACTGAGTTTATAGTTTGGATGTAAACCATGATATACAGTATACAATAGCGATCAAAATAAAATAAATCATTTTTGAAGGTACCATAACAGGACGGTAACTGTAAGTGTTTAAAACCTATTTGCCATTTCCTTTTAAATGCTGATTCATTTAGTAATGAAACATTTCAAATCTTTACAAGTAACTCACGAAATCATTCAATCAGAGAGCTTTTAAATTATTTTATTTTGATGTAATGTATTAGATCCATTTGACAGTGTATGATTATGTATGTCTTATTACAACAATCATAATCATGATATCATAGACGTACTAGGATTATAGTTTGAATGTAAACCATGATGTGTTTTAGAAGGTACCATAACAGGACTCTTCAAGTGAAGCTTGCCAACTAGAGCTGTGATTGGGCCATAAAAGTTGGGCCCTATCGGGCCAGACAGAATTTGGCCAGAGCCCGAGTTTGTTTATAGCCCAACATTATTCAAATGTGCACCTGCACACAGCTCTTTTGCCTTTTTTTCATGAATGAGTCGTTTATTTGTGTTTTAACATAATTTATTCATAACAAGCGTAGGCTTTTGGTAGGCCCACACGGAATCTGCGCACGCAGAATTCCGCAGAATTTCCACAGATTTTCTGCAGATTTATAGCCCATCATTAATTCTGTTTTTTAACTTGAGTAAATGTGTAAATCTGAATTTATACAGTTTTTATTCAGTAATTTATTACTTTTTATTTAATATATTAAGGGTTTAATTATGATACTCCGCTGGATACTCCCAAAATAATTCCGCAGAAATCCGCAGATTTTTACCAAAATTCTCCGCAGAAATAGCAAAAAACCTCCCCAGATTCCATCTGGCCCTAGCTATAGGCCACTTGGAAGTTGGAACAAAAACCTAAAATAAGTACTCTGTAAGACCTTAACATCTCTGCACTCTAAATACCAGTCTGATGCCCGACCCGTCTAAAATGATAGAAATTAAGCCCGAACCCACCGGAATCTGTCGGGTCCCATCGGGTTCTGTCGAGTTGCGGCAAAGACCTTCAGCTTTATTGCCAACTATAACATTACACCAGTAGGTGGCGACTGTAACTGTAACTGTTTAAAACCTATTTGCCAATTGTTTCAAAATGCTGATTCACTTAGTAAAGAAACATTTCAAATATTTATTAAAACATTTAGTGAGTCATTGAATCATTCAATCAAACAATTTTTTTATTATTTTATTTTGACATAATGATATAATATTTTGTGTACATTTTTTGTGAATTATATCGGTGCAAACGAGAGACTGTAAACTTTGAATGCATAAATTATTCATTCATTTCCTTCTGTTTTTTTCCATATTTATCAGGGGTCGCCACAGCGGAATGAACCACCAACATTAAGACATGTTTTACACAGCGAATGCCGTTCCAGCAGCAACCCAGTACTGGGAAACACACATACACACTCTTATTTACACATGCACTCACACACTAAGTCCAATTTAGTTAATCCAATTCTTATAGCATGGGTCTTTGGACTGGGGGGGAACCAAAGTACCCGGAAATGTAATTTTGATTTTTATGTGTTGATTTTATTTTCAATAAAGAAAATGTTACCTGAATCCTTCAAGCTAACAGGAAACATTCTCAAAACATTCAATAACGCTCCTTAAAAGTCTGTGTAAATGTTAGCATGTAATGTTTTGTTACATTCTTTTAACGTTTATGAAATTAGCATCCTTAGAGCGTTATAAAATGTGGATAGAATGTTCTATTAATAACTTTAAATAACTTTCTGATACCATTGATTTAACATCAGATTGAATGGGAACATTAAGAGAATGTTTTTATAACCTAAAATTGTTAGTTGGACTGTTCTATTAGTTATTATGGTTTTAAGGTGACCTACTTCTAACCACAGACTCATTTTGAAGCCAATAGCACATATGCAAACAGAACAATTCTAGCTTTATTGTGGCCTTATTTTTGGTGTGTCACTGTCATGTTTATATGCGGAGTGTCTTTGGTGCACAGACTATAAACTCAGAATATAAACAGCCACAAATGCCAGTGATTTTTACAGGTGACATTTTGTCGAATACAGTACGTTCATTGAAAAATGAATTTACATAAAAAAGGCCATCAGCAATTCATTACAGATTAATGATGCATGTACTTATTCTTGTAAATTTCAATCACTTTTACAAGGAAAAGGATTGCTCAGTCGATTACCATTAACGCAGAAACCTAGAAAGTCTCAAAATCACACCTCACATAAAGTAGATTGAGCGAGATGATCAGGTAATGAAGATCTGCCTGCAGTAAACTGAGGATAATCATATTAGCACAACGAGGGAAAACATCTAGAGCATTTTATTTTAGTTGGAATATTTTGTGAAGTATCACAGCCCTAAATACTAAGCACACACACACACACACACACACACACACACACAAAATATGGCAGTGCATCTACTTTACTTTCTTTAGTGTGTCTAAAGCATTATAAAATGTGTTTTTGACAATGTTTTTATTCTGTGTCATTTATGTTGCGTTTTCCTTGTAGGGACCAAACTAAATGTCATTACAATGTCAAAATATCCTGGTATTCCTATACTTGTGACCATACCTGGTCCCCACAATGTCAGGAATACTCGGCTCACACACACACACACAAACAGTCCTCAGCATCCATCATCCCTGAATGGCAGCAGTTATTGGCTTGTGGGATTGGCAATGACTGCTGATTGCAAAATGCGTCGCTGTACTGTAAATTATTCATTTAAAGTCAGATATGCTTGCCTTCTTCTGAGACCTGAATTGTAAGGCACAAGGATAAAAGAAATTCCTTTGGTATGACTTTCTGTTGTGAAATTTGCTACAGTAAATTAGGAGATGAAATCGGATGCTCGCTGATTATATTGAAGAATCTGCGGTTCTCATTGGTTGGTTTCTAAAGGAAGAAATCATAAGAATGCAGGAGTAAAAATACTCAAAACACTGATTTCCTGTTGTTATTACCATGGCGCTGAACATGCAGAACTATAAATGTATTGCAGTTTGCAGAATGTTTACATATATTGAAGAAGTCTGAAAAGCTGTGTGATGAAGCTGATGGAAAGATCTCATTGGAGCAGCCTGTGGCCATTTCTGATTGGCTTTCTCTATTTTGTGTTGTTAATTAAGTGAACATACATAAGAGTGTTGTGTGTTAAACAGTGTAGGGCACTCGTGGGTTGTTTTATATGAGTCCTCATGTCAACGTGTATGATCTGTTGGCCCCTTTAACCTTTTTTTATTAGTTTTCATTTGCATATCATGTAGTTAGTTTTGTTGTGATTATTTATTTGTCTCTTATATATATTTTTTACAATTATGTTTATATTTTTCAACATGCATGGCCTTTGTTATATAAGTTTAATTCAGTAAGAAATTTTTGACTTTGATTATATCTTTTGATTTGGATCCCTTTGATTTTATATTTAGCTTTAAAAGAGTGGGTCGTGGAGAAAATCTGAATATATTTGCAATAATTCTGCTGGTTTTATAGATTTTTTAATTCATTCTAATTCACTTATTATTTGGCCCTATACTTACATTTTTATCAGCTTTGTTTTTTCGTACAGTTAATTTAGAATGCATCATGTTTACATGTTTTTTTTACTTTACATTTTTACCGTGATTCATCAGAAGAAACCGGCAAAATTAAATTCTTGTATCTTACTACAATACTTATTTATACTCACTGTGTCAAACCTTCTGCTTTTACATTTTTCCCACAAAAATATTTTTAAAACATTAAAGTGAACACTTGCAAATGGAATTTGAACATAAGATCATTAAAAAAACATGATGCAGACACCAAAATAAAAAGTATTGTCATTGTATCAATGTACTGCATGTCAATAAATATATACAGGGTTTAAGACAAATATAGCATTAATAAACAATATTATGACTTTTAGTAGCATCACTTTAATATAAAACACATTTGTTTAAGCAACTTTAGTGTTGTAAGCTTAAGTAAATTTTAGTGAATATTTTGTGAGTAGCTATTAATGTAGTTAACAAATTATTCAATATTTATATATTTTATTTTATTATTTTAAATTATATATTTACATTTTAAATACAGTTGAAATTAGAATTATTAAGCCCCATTTTTTTTCTTTTTAAAATACTTCCCAAATGATGTTTAACAGAATAAGGGAAATTTTCCCAGTATGTCTGATAATATTTTTTTCTTCTAGAGAAAGTCTTATTTGTTTTATTTCGGCTAGAATAAAAGCAGTTTTTCATTTTTTAAAAACTATTTTAAGGTATTTGATAGTCTATTTTATATTCTTTGATAGTCTACAGATCAAACCATCATTCAACAATAATTTGCCTAATTACCCTAACCTGCCTAGTTAACCTAATTAACCAAGTTAATATTATTGATGATACATAAACTTTGCCATGGATAATGTAGACATATGGAATAAAAGAATAAAAGAGTCCAAAACATTTCTCAGAAAAGATATGCTTCCAGTGGGCACTATATACTGTATGACTGCTGCAAAATCTTCACTGTGGGCCAGCAGCTTCATCAGATCTGGGATTTCTACAGAAATCTGGAGTCTTTGGCAGCGCAACCACATGTGCAGGGAAATTATAGCTCTGCTGTGAATTTGTGTGTGTGCGTTTGTACGTCTCTGTGTGTCTGTGCATGATAGACGCTGTGCCAGGCAGCCGCATTTCAAGCAACCACAACACAATGGCATGTTGCTTCAAATGGCCCAACTGGATTGAAACCCTGCAATAAAAGAGAAAACTCTGGAGCGCATGACATTTGAAGCCTAATGGAAAATTAAAAAAAAAAAATTCTCAAGGCCTTTTCAGATCAAATATCTTCCAGAGACAGAAAGTATTAACATTTGTGCTTTGAAATTTGATTTTAAAGTAGTAGTTGCTTTAATTATGTCAAGCTGCAAGTTACTCATGTTAATTTTGAAAAAAGCTGTAATAATTTAAATTCAACTATAGTTTAGTCTTTAAAAAAGTATCTAGTTTCACTAAACTTTATACACTGAAAGTTACAGAAAAAATTAGCAAACATGTTTAAGATCGAAGAGGACAATGTGTTTTTTAAGAAGTGATATTTAAAAAGGGTAAGTATTTTGTTTATTAATAGTACATATACAATAGGATAATATGATTTAATGTTAAAGTAAATCACATAATCTTTACATAATGTACTGTACCTTATATAGTCCCTCTGTGCCCAGTCTATCTAAAAACTTTTTTTTTTCTGAAAAGCCCTGAGTGTTCTAATTGGCATCATGAGTATCATAGAAATGTATTATCTATTTTCCTATAATCATGGGTTTCATATTCCAAGGCTTGATTTTTGTACATCATTATACTGAAATCTTGGTAGAAAGGTAGACAATGTTTTTTATCAGAAAATATTTTTTAATGAAAAATGATTTATAATACACCCAATGTACAGCAAAAAACTAGCAATATTTAATTTTTGTGTTATAAAAATTGCAATATTGCGATGCAGTGGCGCAGTAGGTAGTGCTGTCTCCTCACGGCAAGAAGGTCGCTGGTTCGAGCCTCGGTTGGTTCAGTTGGCATTTCTGTGAGGAGTTTGCATGTTCTCCCTGCGTTCACGTGGGTTTCCTTTGAGTGCTCCGGTTTCCCACACAGTCCAAAGACATGCTGCAGGTGAATTGGGTAGGCTAAATTATCCATAGTGTATGAGTGTGAATGAGTGTGTATGGATGTTTCCCAGAGATGAGTTGCAGCTGGAAGGGCATCCGCTGTGTAAAAACATATGCTAGATAAGTTCAATCCACTGTGGTGACCCCGGATTAATAAAGAGACTAAGCCGAAAAGAAATTAAATGCATGAATTGCGATATGAAAACAATTTGACTTGAGTAGCTTTATTTGGAAAAAAATCTTTTATATTACAATGATTTTAATGTGTTTTTTAGGTGAGTGAATTTGCATAAAATTTAATAAATCCTACAGAGGCTCAGAATTGATATGTACCCCTGTATACATTTCTGGAGAGCACAATACATCCCAGGAGCGAATCTACCAGAGACCACTGTGTATGCTTTATGAGATCTTAAATTTATCTCGGGACTGCTATTCGCACCTGCTATTCTAACATAAATCCACCAGAGGTCACTGTCGTCTGACTAACTGACTGACCAACTGCCCGACCGACCCCCCCCTCCTTTCCCTAAACCCAACCGTGTTTTCAAAAGCACAGATTGAAACGATCACCCCCTTGCCTTAACTTAACCAACAGTGTTTTTAAAACTAATTCAGAAAAAAAGCCCTCACAGCAGCCTGATTTTTACCACATTTTCAGATCTTACCACATTCTCACATGTTATTTACTTGTTTGTTTTATTTTTTGCCTTTTGTTTTGGTTTTACCTGCTTTCTGGAAGCATTCTTCGCTGGATTAAGCAGTAAACTGGTAGCGTGAAAAAAAAAAATGAAGACGTCGGAAGTATCATACCGCACCGTAGCGTTAAGTTTAAACACACAATTCAGCCATGGGTAGCTAAGGCTATATATTTTGCACTCTCCAGGAATGTATACGTGTAAGAATTCACAATGAGCCTATGTAGCAACAAATCACAAAAAAAAACAACAAAGATAAAAATGATAAAAACATTTGTTTAGATTTTTTCTGGTGAATCAGTATCTAGGTACAGAAATTTAATAAATGTAAAAGACTAATAGTTTTCACTGTATACAGCAAATATATTTTGTTACAGATGCAAATGTTATCATTTATTGCACAAAAATGCTGTAAATCATTGGAATTTTTACACGTTAAAAGGCCCTAAAGGTATAGCTCGAATAAAAATAAAACCCTCCACTTCTGAATCTAAGTTTTTTTTCCTCTTTTGAAGTTTAGTTTTCTTGGGTGAGCAACACCTTTAATAATAGGAGCAAATGATAAACTCTGTTTTGGTTAAACTTTAAACTTCTAATTCCCTTTGATGACTAGTAGAATAGTATATGAGTAGATTGCTTTTACTATTATTGCAATATTGATGCAGAAACAATGTTGTGCAGCCCTAGTTGGAAAGAACATGAACACTTAAGGATGATAAAAACTGTATATTTTCAGTATAAATTTATGGACCCACAAAAATATAGTGGACGCAGAATCGTACCAATTGTGCTTTCCTTAAACTGTCTCAATTTCAAGCTCAGTGTGTGCTACTTCTAAGCAGAATGAGTGCTCATTATCTCCACTATGATTCAGTTACTTCATGGAGTTTTTAAACTGTCAAATTTTTGCAGATAGCCATGTATTCTGTGCCACAGAGTACTGAGAGAGGGCACAGGCTAAGAGAGTGCACAGCATGAACGGAGACTCAGAGGGCCCATGCTTTGTTCTGGAGCTTTGCCTGATTCCTGTATCCCTGACCGCAAGGCAATAATCCAGAGCTCAAGTGGAAGGATGAGGAAGATGAAGCTCTTCAAGCCTCGGAGTGAACAATATAACCAGAAGCCTTTTAGAGCGAGATGAACCGGTCACTGCTGGTCCCCGTGGAGCATATAAAAGGCCAGATAGAATAATGACATTCTTGCAAATATTCACATCGCACCGCGAGAGCACATTCAAAGAGGAGTCATGTTATGTTTAATACACTTTCAACCTCCTGTAGTATATGATATTGCTATTTGAGCGTTAAAAAAAATCTACAAAATTACAAAGAATCGGAGATCATGTGATCAATAGCAATGGCTGTAAATTCTGATCGCTCCCTGACTCGATATCCTTAGTGTACTCATCCTCACTAAAATCATCAACACATAGTAAGTGCTTTGCTGTTTTTCTAATGTACTATTTAATAAAAATGGCAAAACGTCAATTGATGTTGGCCTCACCTGAGAACAAAATGAGTTAAAGAACCGAATTATGCTACTGAGGGGATACTTCACGCCATCGCGGCAGATGAGTTAAAGCTGCACCTTAGCCTCATAAGGAAACTGTTTAGGGAGAATTCACTCCCATCTCAAACAGACTTGAAACTGTAGAAGAGGAAACTGTAGTCACAGGCCTTAAAAAACACTTGCAAAATATTGATTATAATCTGAATTCAACATTATGTATACTCCCAATATGACTATTGTGAACGAACAAAATGCGAAATCAATGCTGAAAAGATTTATTAGGGGTGTCAAAATTAATTGTTTCTTTAGCGCACCGCGATTCAGATGCGGACAATTCGATATCGATTCAGTAATAGATCATAACCGGTTATTACGTGCTAATGTCATTTATCTACTATGAGGGAGGCAAGGGCAACTAAAATAAAACACTCCTACTACTTCAAAGGTAGATAATTATGCACAATTCAACTGCTTGAGAGTTTCTGGAAAGTCTTTTGTTGACACTGAAGAAGGCACAGCACACAAGCTTCTGTTTCACTACTAGGGAGAAATGCTGTAAAACTCCATCTCTGCCTGTCTCTCTGACACACTTAGGGCATTTGACCCGCTGCACTGGCCTGTTTGTGAGGTAACTTTTCCTCTCCTCTTGGCTGTTAAAGTGATACATGTGGATCCAGACATGAGCGTCCCTGAGGTACAAGTTTTCTCCACTGTGTCTATTATGGATTAATACCTGTAATCGTGACTATTCTTCCCGTGTGACTCATCGGTGAACAGCACTTTCATTTCCCATAGCCAATTGCAGCCCTTTCTGTTGAGCGGGTGACGACAATGACAAATCATAGGGGTGTAAGACGGAAGCGGGGTAATATGTACATTAATTTATTTGCTATAAATGCTCATGTTGCTCTGTGCATGTATTGAAGATTGTTTGATACATTCAAAAAGAGGTCAAATTAAAGGTACAGTTCATATATCTTACTGCTTGTATTAAAGGACAATATTGTATTACAATTAACATATAAATATTAATATGTTTATAGATTTGAATTGAAAAAAATGATTGTGTTGTAAAGAAAAAAATCTAATTATGTATGGAAAGCATCATCAGTGCACCATGATGCACCAAGATATCGAATTAAACCGAATCGATGGACCTGTGTAGGTTCACACCCCTACAATATATACAAAATATTGTGCAGCCCTACTAATATGCATGCAGGTAAGTTGCTACTAGTGTAACCTAGACATGTGCTGTAAAGGCACTGCCTTTATAGAAAAGGGGGTGGGGGGATGCAGCTAATTTGCATTTAAAGACTCAGAAATAGATTTTATCATATGAAGATTATGGAGTACCCTTAACAAGACCTTACATTTTAATACTATAAAATCATCATGTATTTAAATGTTACTTGTAGTTTGTTTGTGCTTGTAATATTAAAAAAAAAAATTCTGAATGAAAAAAAAATCTACACTATTTAATTAAATATAAAGTTTAACACAAATTAAAATTTGATCCTCATTCACTCGCACTTATGCCATGGCTCTCCTTTTGAACATAAAACATATTTTCAAGAGTTTTTTTTTTCTTTTCTGTTTATATAATGAGAGGCAGAGGGGTTCAGACCAGAATCAGTCATGCAATGTCTTCTCTAACTGTTAGCCTTTTGTTAGAATGCTCTATATGCCGGAAACCCATATATAAGGAGTTGAAAGCAACAAGGCCTTTAAATGCATTCTTGCATGATTTATCTTTTCTGTTTCTTTATACTGGAGTATCCAATACATGAGCTGTATAGGCGCCATCCTTTTATGAAAAAGGATTAGGATCAGTAGGTAATATGCACAGCGACACACAAAAATGTCAGATGTTTGCCTCCACCCAAAAAGCACCATTTACAAAAAGGAATGGACCATGAAGTACTGTATTTTAAGCTGAAACCTTATGCTGAGACATTGTTTAGACACCAGAGACTTACAGTATAATATGTCTTCTAAAAGGCATACAGTATTTCATTATCAATAGATTGATGAACTGATGGAATACAAGAACAAAGTATTAACCAGTTATTTAAACTGCAGATTTTAAAAATGCAGGTGTATTGACACATGCCTATAATAGGCATGTGTCAAGAAAGAATGAGAAATACTTGCATATAATTAATCAATTTTTTACTGACTCAAGTGGACTAATTGGACGAATCAAAATGTTTTTAAATGTTTAAGTAAAACAAAACAATTCAATTCTGATAAAAGGTCCTCAGTAGTGCAGCTGATTGGCTGAGATGCCGTCAGAAGGGACGTCCTCTCTTACAGTTGCCATAGGAAACCTAAACCTTCCACGGCTGCCCTAGAGACAGCAGGGTCCCATGCAAAACACCGGAGGTGCGAGGCTGCTTATTTGTTTGCCTGTCCAAGTCACTTTTAGACTGCATGTAAGGATCATCTTCGACAAGACTCGTGTCAGTTCTGAAAGGACAGTCTATACTGTAGCAACTTGTTGCAGTCTGGCTTCTGTAAAGTTGGCTTCAGGATGGAGGTAGAGTGTGTGTGTGTAAACATCGGGGAACATGTATGTACTATGGTTTTTGATGGCTTGGTATAGCTACTGTATATGTTTAAATTAGGAACAAATGAAGAGCTAATTAGCAGTTCTATATTTTAGAGGCAACAAAACCAAAACCTGAATGTTCAACTATTAATAAAATAGAGATTTTAGAAAAATATTTGTTAAACATATCAGTAATAATAATAATAATAATAATAATAATAATAATAATAATAATAATAATAATAATAAATTAATTTTCTTTTTGGCTGAGTCCCTTTATTAATCTGGAGTCGCCACAGCGGAATGAACCGCCAACTAATCCAGCATATGTTTTACGCAGTGGACACCCTTTCAGCTGTAACCAAACACTGGGAAACACCCACCCACTCTTGCAGTCACACACATACACTATGGCCAATTTCATTCATTCATTCTTTTTTTTTTTTTTGGCTTAGTCCCTATATTAATATGCGGTCGCCACTGCAGAATGAACCGCCAACTTATCCAGCATATGTTTTACGTACCGGATGCCCTTCCAGCTGCAACCCATTACTGGGAAACACCCATACACTCTTGCATTTACACACATAGACTGTTCAATTCACCTCTGTCACTTCGCCACTGTGACGCCCTATTATTATTAATTTTATTATTGGGGCGTCTCAGTGGGAAGCACAATCACCCCACAGCAAGTAGGTCACTGGCTCGAGCACTGGCTGGGTCAGATGGCATTTCTTTATGGAGTTTGCATGTTCTCCTAATGTTAGCGTAGGTTTCCACCACAGACCAAAGACATTACATTACATCTTCTTTAAAAAAATAAGTAAATAAATAAATATATATATATATATATATATATATATATATATATATATATATATATATATATATATATATATATATATATATATATATATATATGTGTGTGTGTGTGTGAAGTGGAGTGAAGAAACCAGCAGCAGAAAGAAAAAAAACTGATGGTTTCACTCTGTAGTTTAGGAACTGTGCTCATTTAGAAGCTTTTTCATCCTCTTTCTCACTCATCCTCTCTCTCTCTCTCTTTCTCTCTCTCCCCTATTCTCTGTTTTGGGGAATTTGCCGCTCAGTGCTGTGGTCATTAAAACACAACTGATTAAGGACCAGCGGGGGGAGGCTGATTATGTATTTATCAGCAGCCAACAGATGCAATTAAAATTCCCTTCTTCAGGACTTTCCAATACACCCCAAAACCCTCAATACACTGCCATTGCCCTTTCTCCTCCACCTCACCCTCCATCATATGCCTTTTTGTGATTTAAAAAAGAAAACTTTTTTAGAAACTGATAGAGCGGTTACAGTTTATTCTTGTCATTTGCTCAACACTTTATAAGGTAAGCCATAGAAAAAGCCAGATACAACATTTACTGTCACTGTTGTATTTACTGGAAGAAGTATATTATAGAAACAAAAGAGAAAACTGGGAGAGATATTTTTGTTTTGTTTTTTAACTGTACTTTTTCACTCCAATCTTCAGAGCCACATGATCCTACAGAAATCATTCTAAAATTATGATTTTATGAAACATTTATTAATATTAACATAAAAATAACTAGAGTAAAGTTTCTTCTTCCTTTTTTTATTTTATGAATAAAAATTAGAGATGCTCCAATCGATAGGCTGGAAATCAGTATCGTGCCATAATCACATTCTATGACTCAATCGGTACTCGCTAATCTGGCCGATTGCATAAACCAATCGCAAGTGTTAGCTAATGGGAGCAGAGGAAAATGCATTTTAACTTCTTATGCATCAAATATGCACTACAAACTTTTTTTAAGGTACGTAGAATAACTCTTCTATAATTTGCCAAGCTTCCAAATTGCATTGTTAGTCATTTTTCTTATCATTTTTTAAATCTGTTTTATCTATTATTTTCTGTAAAGCTGCTTCTGACCATGATGTGTCCACACTAAATGAGACATTATTAAGGGATTATAAAAAAATTATCTCCGCTTAAGTATCATACTTACAGTGAAAATGTGCATTATGCAACATTAAAGTTATATAAAGCTTGAAGCATCAGAATCGGTACTCCGTATTGGCCGATCACCATGAAAAGGCATCGGTATTCAGTATCAGTCCAAAAAATCCCGATCGTAGCATCCCTAATAAAATAGTACAAATAAATAGGTTTTGTCACTGTCACATCACAGCAAAAAGGTCGCTGGTTTGAGTTCCGGCTGGGTCAGTTGGCATTTCTGTGTGGAGTTTGCATGTTCTCCCGGTTTCCTCCGGGTGCTCTGGTTTCCCCCACAGTCCAAAGACATGCGCTATAGGTGAATTAGATTAACTAAATTGCCCATAGTGTATGGGTGTTTTCCAGTACTGGGTTGTGGCTGGAAGAGCATCTGCTGGGTAAAACATAAGCTTGAATAGTTGGCGGTTCATTCTGCTGCAGCGACTCCTAATAAATAAGGGACTAAGTCGAAGAAAAATAAATAAATGAATGAATGAACCACTCTTCCTATATGGGGCAGCACAAACCCACAGTGGGTAGCACAATCGCCTTACAGCAAGAAGGTTGCTGGTTCGAGGCCCGGCTGGGTCAGTTGGCATTTCTGTGTGGAGTTTGCCTATTCTCCCCGTGTTGGCGTGGGTTTCCTCCGGGTGCTCCGGTTTCCCCCACATGTCTGAAAACATGTGGTACAGGTGAATTGGGCAAGCTAAATTGTCTGTATAGTGTTTGTGTGTGAATGAGTGTGTTTGGATGTCTCCCAGTGATGGGTTGCAGCTGGAAGGGCATCTGCTGTGTAAAAATTATGCTGAATAAGTTGGCAGTTCATTCTGCTGTGACGACCCCAGATTAATAAAGCAGAAAAGAAAATGGATAAACCTCCCAAATACATTTCACATGCAAACACAGAATATCAGGAATATAAGTGTTTATTTGACAGTGTTTATTCTCTTTGTCAATGGTCCTCTCGTTCTTTGGTTTACACCTGTCAGTGTCACTTTCTACTTTTACCACATCCCTCGTCTTGCTGGTGCTAATGGGAAACTCATCAGCTGTAATTAATGTGCTGTTTTGACTGAATGAAGGATGGAGTGAGAGTGTAGTGAGAGAAGCGGAAGCGATTAGTCCCCTCAGGGCCCTACACGACTCTCCGCTGAGCAACCAGATGGTCTTTTGTGGAGTCAGTGAGAAACAGCAAGAAATCAAAGCAATGGCAACAAAGAAAAGATGCAACAGTTAAATCAATCCGAGAAGCTGAGGTTTCCTCAAAAATCAAAGTTACTAATTAGCTTTTCCTTAAATTTTAATATTTAATTACATTTAATTTAATAACAACACTGCCCTCACAAACAGTTCACTTTTGTTATCCATTTATGTCCATTTATTTGTTTTTCCTTTAAAAAAAATTATAATATATAATATATAATACTGTATTGATCATACATTGTAAAACATGATCCACAGAGACATACAGTGGCCTATATATGACATACATACACTGACATAGCTGTATTCCATTCTCAAAATACATTTTGAAATGCAATAAAGAAATCTTAAATATTGCAATAAAAATATTGAGCAAAATATTAAGTCTATTTTTTATTCAACGTACGCAACTACTTTTTAATATACATGACAAATTGAGTTATTTATAATAACATCCACTGAAAATGTTACGTTTTGAAAGAGAATTTAATTGGTCATCACCACAGCTGTAACGTCTCACAAAGAAACAGCACAGGACTATGAATAAAATAAATGTTTATCTAGAATTGTCAAACAAAGTCTTGAGGAACTGAGGATTCTTGAAGTCTGCGGGAATGCAGCACAGCAGTCGGTTGCAGACATACACGACACACACAGGCAGGGAAATCCAGGAAAACATAAACATCAGTACATGTAGGTAAATACCAGAAATTAGGAGATCGCTGGAAACCAAGAAAAGGATCACAGGAGAGTAGTCGCATGGAGGGATCAGGAGATTACGTGTGTGTGTGTGTGTGTGTGTGTGTGTGTGTGTGTGTGTGTGTGTGTGTGTGTGTGTGTGTGTGTGTGTGTGTGTGTGAACAGGTGCAGTCAATCAGTAATCAGGGGAATATGAACGACTGTGAGTGGGGTCAGGTAACAGGGGTGACTCTGGTAACTGACTGACAACAGTGTAAGGAACCGCCAACTACTATGACATATGTCTTACACAACAGATTTCTTTCCAGCTGCCATTGTGGAGGAAACCGGAATACCCGGAGGAAAATCCACACAACACGGGCAGAACATGCACACAGAAATGCCAACTGACATAGCCGGGAGTCAAACCAGCGACCTTCTTGCTCTGAGGCAACAATACTAAACACCGAGCGTGTATGAATGAGTGTGTATGGATGTTTCCAAGTGATGGGTTGCAGCTGGAAGGGCATTCGCTGCGTAACACAAATGCTGAATAAGTTGAGGGTTCATTCTGCTGTGACGACACCAGATTAATAAAGGGACTGATTGAATGAATGAATGTTATATTATACTATATTATATGGTTGCTGAGATATATTTACTATTTATACCAAAAATCGTTGAGATATACTTTCCATTTTACCATCTAAAACATTCAAAATAAAAACTGTAAACTGTACATTAAGCTACAGTGTACAGTATCTCTATGCTCCTGCTAAAACTCTAAGCTAGATTTAAACAGACAGATAGAATGTTTTCAGCAGGCCTGCCTCTGTTCCTGTCTCCCTCCAAGGCTGTTTCTCTCCTTCAGCTGCTTTCATTAACCTACTAACCTCTCTGAAAACTGCCTAATGATGCAGGAGCCCTCCAGGTATGAGACAGAGAGCAGCAACATTCCTCCAATCCAAGCTTAACCCCTCTGTGGTCTAAGCTCTTTCAATCTACCCTACTTCAAACCAAACTTTTTCTCTGACATAAGCCTGTTTGGCAATTATAAAGTAAAACCTCTGCATTATTCGCAGGTCATAGACTAAAGCACCTATCACTTATATTGGCACCCTTGGAAAAATGAACAAAAAGCTAAATCTGTTGAACCTTTTAAGTGTTTGATCTCAAAATGCTTTCAAATGATCTAGGTTCCCATAAAGCAATTTTATGTTAAACTGATACCTATAAAACATCTAAACATAGATATCTAGGGTAAAACAAAGCTAAATAAAAAAAAAATAAAAAAACATCTAATCTTTTAGACCATGCGCCACGGCGCAAATCGGATTTTCCCGTCCTTAAATTAGCAAAAAGCGTTCTGACACCCTGAAAGCGTTTGCGCCCTGCGTTTTGCGCTCTGCGCATGGACCGTCAAAATACAGCCCGAGGTGTTTATTAAACAATATCCTCTCTCACCAAATATCAATGGCAATACACTTCAAAAATATTTTGCTCATATGAAATCACAGTGGAATCAATAAATGTGCCACACACATATTTAACAAAGATATTTGTATTTTTATAAAACTATTCTGCATTTACAAATGTTTGTTCTCAATGAGAACAGAATTTTTGTTGATATCAAAGATATTAGAAGGTTAAATGATACAGTTAATAATAAATAATAATGTTCTTTTTCTACAGCCTTCTTTGCTCACATTTACCAAGGTTGCTGTAAATGCATATTCAGTCTAATCATAATCAATAGATGTCCCAGTTTCGAGGCATGCAGCAGGTTAATCCCTGACACCTTATCTCGATCTTCAGGAAAACACACAGGGAATTGGGTCTCTAATGCTGTCACTGTCCTTTCATCTGTGGAAGAATGTCTCCCCAGCAACTATTGCTTGGGCTTAATGATTGGATGGGGATGTGTTGCCATAGTTACGAGAAGCTCCCATCCGCCTCAGTGTTCCTCCTCCAGTGAGCGTGCTGACATCTGAACAGAGGAGCTCCACACAACACACACAGCAGCTGACCCTTCACTGACTCCAGCACAGCCACTTATAGAGCACAACTACAGCAGTTCAATGATCAGAGCATGCTGGTATTGTTTGGATGCTTTACTCTGAGGGAAGTTCAAGAAAAAATTTGATTACAGTACATAATATTATATATATATATATATATATATATATATATATATATATATATATATATATATATATATATATATATATATATATATTACTTATTAATATATATTACTATATAACAATTTAAAGTGCAGCTTAAAGGTTTAACTATGATAATAAGGTTAACTAGGTTAATAACTAAGTTGGGTTAAACAGGCAAGTCATTGGACAACGATGGTTTGTTCTGTAGCCAATTTAAATAAATGAATTATGGGGGCTACTACTGTACATTACATTCATTCATTCATTCATTTTCTTTTCAGCTTTATCCCTTTATTAATCTGGGGTCACTACAGCGGAATGAACCGACAACTCATCCATCATATGTTTTAAGCAGCAGATGCCTTTCCAGCTGCAACACATCACTGGGAAACACCCATACAGTACATTCTTAATCACACACATACATTTAGCCTTCCCTATTCAGCTATACCACATGTCTTTAGACTGTGGGGGAAACCGAAGCACCCAGAGGAAACACACATAAACAAGGGGAGAACATGCAAAATAACAGAACTTTTTTTGGGTGACTTTTCACTTGATTAGATAGATAGATAGATAGATAGATAGATAGATAGATAGATAGATAGATAGATAGATGGATGGATGGATGGATGGATGGATGGATGGATGGATGGATGGATGGATGGATGGATGGATGGATGGATGGATGGATGGATGGATGGATAGATAGATAGATAGATAGATAGATAGATAGATAGATAGATAGATAGATAGATAGATAGATAGATAGATAGATAGATAGATAGATAGATAGATAGATAGATAGATAGATAGATAGATGTGGACAGACGGATGGATGGAAAGATGGAAAGATGAGTGAAATGATTGATTAATTGATTGATTGATTGATTCATTGATTGATATGACAGTTTAGAATTACTTTCCTTGATTAAATAATCCTCTAAATTAGAAGCCAAACATGTCAGTTGGTGTTGTTAAATGACTTAAAGGAGTAATTGAGTCATTTATTGATATGATTCATTCAAACAACTGATTCATTCAGGCCCCCTGAAACACTGGTTGACCAGATCTGTTAAAAATGCAGATTCATTCAAAAGAGAAAACACCAATGTGTGTAGATCAGATACACAAAACACCTCTGCTGTGGATTTTAGGTAATACATCTTTTGGTTAAAAGAGAGTGTCATTCATTCATTCTTTTTCCTTCGTCCTAAGAGGGTCGCAACACTGGATGCGGCACTCTGCAACACGCCGCACCATGCAGCACCATGCATTTTAGAATTCTAAACATAGATTTCTGTCATGGTACGCACACCAGCACCACAAGTTGGCAGCTGTCCGCGGCGTCCAGGTACGACTCAGGACCCTGTTCATATTTCTGCCATGCCACAGAGCACAATCTTAACAGTTTTATATTAAATAGCATTCGAATGTGCGCGCATGATGTGCGATACTTCCAACTGAACCCAAAAGAAAGTGTACAATATATAAAAAATATTTACTTTTTATTTACTGAAATGTCGTATATAATCATTATCATGCATTCACTTGTGCCATTCAGGACAAAAACAGCCTTGTGTTTTATTGTTTTCATACAGTATATCATATTAGACGAAAACTACAGGAAAACTCTTTTCCCTAATATCTTAAATTTCAGGGCCATTTACCGTAGCTGCATTAGGCTTCATCATCCAATGAGTCCTTGAATTGCACCATATTAAATCAACTGTATACTGTAGTATGAAATGTAAGATGACTTACCAGTCTGGATTCAATGAATTAATTGTTTCAAACTGTAACACATCATGTAATTTATTTTTATTGTATGTAAATTACTCCAATCATTTTTATTGTCTGTATGACTTTAATCATCTTTAATTTAATTCCTCATTATTCATAACTTTATAGGTCAAACGTTGGATTTATATTTTCTGAATGTTTTAAAAAAATCTATTGTATGCTTTCACATTGAAAAACACATAAAGGCTGAACCGACCACCACTTCACTCTGTTTTGTATCAGGAATTATAGCAGGCTGGTCAGTAGCATGTCATTGTAAGAAGTACTGTAAATTTGCATGCGCCTAGAGGGGGAAAAACTCAAGTTTACACAGCCAATTAACTCTCAGCTTTTGAAATGCCATCTGTTTTGACAGACATCTTAATAGCCTGCCAGTCCTGTTCAGAAGCAGCGCCGAGCCGCTTTATTTGATTTGTAAAATGAACTAACTGCTCATGAGTTACAGCTCTGAGAAGATTTAGTTGACAAACGTGTTAAAAAAAGATTGTAGAGAAAAATTGTAGAAGTCTAGGTATATTCAGATTACTTTAACCCTAAAAACTACAAACAACTTGCAGACTGAGATTATTGGCTTAAGAATAAAATAAGCATGCACTAATATTAGATATTTTTTTCAGTGGTCTATATTGTGTATCTAAACTGCCTGTTTTTAAGTATTGAAGTTTATAAATGGAGCTCATACCCGTGAGACACTAATCACAGTCACTGTTAGGTGAGATTTGTCTGGATATTTATTGCTCTATGACATTTTGTTTCAACAAATTGCTAAGTATTCAAATAGCACACACTTAAAAAAAGCTTAAAGAAAGACCAATCATATGCTTAAGAGCAGATACGATTATTTAAACATATTCTTTCCTGAAATGCTCATCTTCGCAATTGCCATGCATCCATTGAAATTTGTGAAACTAAAAGCGACTGTCAGTCAGTTCATATTTATAATAATGTATGAGAATATTAAAGTCATATTTTTTATGAAATGACACAATAACCCTCAACAAAACTGTTTTTCATAAAATAATAAATAAATAAAAAATAATAAAATAAAATAAAATAAAATAATAAAATTTAATAAAATAAAATAAAATAAAATAAAATAAAATAAAATAAAATAAAATTAAATTAAATTAAATTAAATTAGAAAAATAAAATAACATGTCTGCAGTTGTCTGCTTAAAATGTGTACTTGTGCTGATTCTCCTCATTAATATTTTGCACATATATTTTTTGTTTGTTAATGGTTTTGTGCAGTCCAGATACATTTTTGGCCTACATCATGTCTCTACAATGTCAATAGATGCTTAGCTGTGTTCATTATCTGTCAGCATTCATGTATGACAGAGAGAAAAAGAGCCAGAAAGGAGTCAGGAGGTCAGGACAAGTGTGTGTCTTAATACCCTGCTGAGTGCTGTTAGTATTCACTCTGACTGTTATATGAATAGGGGAAATAAATGCGCAACCAGATACAGATATAATGAGCTTTCTGTGGCTGCACATCTAACTAGATGCTCACAATAGCAGAGCAGAAGCAAATAAAAAACTGCTCTTGCATGAATACATGTTCATGTACACTCTTAAAAATAAAGCCTACAAGTTATTTTAAAGCCTTTGTAGCAACAGTTCCTAAAATAAACTATTTGTTTGTAAGTGTAAAAAACATTTTAATTTTTCACTATAAAAAACATGTTGAGGAATACAACGTTTTTTTGGATGTTATGGCCGTTTCTACTGAGTCATACAGTACGGTATGGTGCGGGTCGATACGTGTCACCTTTTATTAGGCTTGCATTCAACTGCCAAAAGGGTACCAATGGTACACAAATTTACACACAGCATACATTTAGTCCTTATTTGAGTTCAAAAACAACACGGAATATAGACCACAGTCAGTGGAAACCTCTCATCTTTATCTTTAATCTTTACCAGCACATGTAACCTCTTGTTAGAAAGTAATTCCGTCATTCAGAGTTCATAATAGTCAAATCAAATCCAAAAGGTGATGATAATAGTTAAACATGGCAGTCTGTTCATCTTTTAAGTTGCTGAAAGAATGATTTGCTCCTTAGTTCTTATTGGCTTCTCCTTTGCTTTTTCGTGCTTCACTCTCACATTTGTCCATTTCTGAAAGGATCGAGTGTCAGAAGCACTTCAATAATCACGTGCACGTTATTATCATCAGCTCAAGAAGGCTTGTTGTGATCGCTAGTGAAGGTTCTCTGTAAACCAATATTTGTCACGGTACGGGATTGAAATAGGAACAAAAACAGGTTGTAGAATCCAAGTGCAGATTTTAATGACTTATTGTGCAGTGAAAGTGACAAAAATACAAATAATCAAAGTAACAAAGTAACAAACAAAACAAACAAACGAGGAACTCAAACAGATTAAACTCGAACTAGACTTTAACAACTAAGACAAGATACAAGAGCAAGATCAGGAACACATAGCAACGAAGACGACAACGACCAACTGACAAACAGAGGATGAATGACTGAATATATAGTCCAGGTAATCAACGGAGAATGGAAACAGCTGTGGTTGCTAATCAGTGTATATGACAGACCGGGTGTGTGTGCGAAAGAATGTATGGAAATGTAGTTCCCCTTTGGGGGGAACTTCAGCACTATAAGTGGATTTGATTGTAAAATCCACGCATTGGGAGGTTCGGTTCAGAAGCTACTCGTCTGAAAGAGTATTGAACGGGCCAATTAAGAATGAATTGGCAGCGCAAGCCTGCGCAGGTGAGCGGCATAAGCAATCAACTGAGTATATAAGCTCACCTGGCGCCAGCAGATGCTATCCATTTCGCTTCAGAGACTTTCTGATCGAGTCGATGAGGGTTCCTCCTGCTGTGACCAGCGATTCTGAGCGAACGAGAGCATTCTCCCGGTCCAGAGTGTGTACACGCAGCGGCAGACGGTCGAGCTGGGTTTCTCCCTTGCCTGGCGTTCTTTGGGTCCGGTCCTCCAGAGCGGTGCGTATAAAGTTGCAAACTTCACAGAAAGAGCAACACAGTCGTGCAGCACGTCCTTATCAGGACGGCGCTCCGACTGTGCGTTTCTGGATGCGGTGGTTTCCTGTCCTCGGATGATGGGCGCGGGCACTGCGTTACATGTCTGGGGGTCCAGCATGTTAATGCGCTGCTCGAGGGCAGTTCATGTCGTCATTGCGATGCCATGACTGTTGCGCAAGATCGCGGTTAGCCTTTGCAAAAGGGCGAACCACCCCAGTTGTCCCCTGCTCTGCAGCGGGCACTCGGGCAGATCTGAGGGTTTCAGCGAGAGATAATCCGTCGCCCACGGGCCCGCGGACCTCCCGCTCCTCTAAGCGCTCCATCCAAGCTTCGGGCGGGGGAAGCGATCCGTCTAACAGATGGTAGCCCTTACGCCCGATGACACCGGAGACCAGATGTCCACCGCGGCATCGGAGTGTGGGCTTTCATTGTCCGATGATGATCCAGACCCGCTCGCCCCCTTCGGGCTGGTGAGCGCTGTCACTACGGATCCTGAAACGGACATGTTAGCCGTGCTTTCCCGGGCTGCTTCGGCCGTGGGTTGGAGATGGTTTATCCCCCAGCTCCGCGGCCGGACCGACTAGAGGGGCGTTCCCTTCTTCCCGGAGGTGCACAGTAGGCTCACGCGGTCTTGTAAAGCACTTTTTTCTGCTCGTGCTGCGTGTTCCTCCACCCTAACCACTCTTGACGGTGAAACAGCCAGGGGGTATGTGGCGATTCCTCAGGTTGAGTGCGCGATGGCGGTAAATCCGCGCGGCGCCTCTTCTTGGCGGGGTCCGCCTCGTCTCCCATCCAAAGCCTGTAAGTTGTCTACCTCCCTCGGAGCTAGAGCTTACATAGCTGCGGGCCAGGCTGCTTCCGCCTTGCATGCGATAGCCACCTACCAGCGCTACCAAGCGCAGGCGCTGGCCGAGCTGCACGAGGGTGGGTCCAACCCAGGCTTACGAGCTTCGCACCGCCGCCGACTTAGCTCTTCGGACTACTGAGTCCGCTGCGTGTGCGTTGGGGAGGACGATGTCCACATTAGTGGTCCAGGAGCGCCACCCCTGGCTGATATGCGCAAAGTCGACAAAGTCCGCTTTCTTGACTTCCCCATATCCCCAGCCAGGTTCGGCGACACTGTCTGTGAATTCACCCAGGAATTCAAGGCGGTGAGAGAGCAGTTGGTGGGTGATGTCTTATCGGCGGTCCGTAGCCCGCTCCGCCCGCCGTGCCATTCATACCTGCTCCTCGCCGAAGGCGCCCGCCTACGAGAGCTGCTCCGCCCCCGCACACGCCCCCGGCGAAGCGAGCGCGTCGGGCACCTCGGAAGCAGGCAGCCCCCCTGCCCAGAACGCCGCTAAGTCCGGCAACGGACCGCGAAGCGCCCCTGGGACAGGCCATCTGGAGAAGAGGGAACTTGCTCTTTCCCCGCTGGAGGGCGGGGCCCCATTTCCAACGGCACTTTTTACTGCCATGAAAACATTATGAAAGGGCACTTTTCACTTACCCAGATGTGACAGCCCGAAATCTGCCAGTCTGGGATGCTATGCTTTCTAGCTTGCAGATTCGGTGCGTTTCGCCAGTGGCTCACGAGCGCTGGGAGGACGGTCTCCTTTCTCCCACCCCTCGAGCCTCCCCTCCGGAGCTCGGGTTTGGAGTGAGAGCAAATATCTCACCTCCAGCTTTTCCGTGGGACCCGCGAGCTTCCCGGATCAGCACACCCACTCCGCGCTGCCCCACTGCTGGTACGTCAGCGATTGTAGCGATGAGTCCATTAGCGAGAGCTCTGCCTGCCTGGTTAGCGCGGGCCAGCTCTTCGCGGTGGCTCATACGCACAATCAGACTCGGCTATGCGATTCAGTTCGCGAAACGGCCCCCCAAGTCACGGCTCGCGGGCATCTGCATACTCAATTTCTTTACGACTGGCTGAATTTTGCCCTCTCTTTTGATTATGCACAGAGTTGATTATGCACAGAGACAAAGTGCTCTGGCACTTCCACCTGTGGGGGTTTCAGGTCAACCGAGAAAAGAGCAAACTCGCCCCCGTGCAGAGGATCTCTTCTCTCGGGCTGGAGCTGGACTCGGTCACCATGGCAGCGCGCCTCTCCGGAGAGCGCGCTCAGCTGATGCTGTACTGTCTGAGAGAGCTCGACAGTAAAATAGTGGTCCCACTGAAACTATTTCAGAGGCTCCTGGGGCATATGGCATCCGCAGCCGCTTCATGCCGCTCGGATTATTCTATATGAGACCACTTCAGCACTGGCTTCACGATCGAGTCCCCAGACGCGCATGGCACGCGCGCGCACACCGAGTCTCTGTTACTGCGCTGTGTCGCCGCGCCCTCAGCCCTTGGAGCGACCCCTCGTTCCTACAGGCCTGGGTGTCTCTAGAACAGGCGTCCAGTCTTGTTGTCGTTTCAGCAGACGCTTCCAACACGGGCTGGGGGGCTGTGCGTTGCGGGTATGCGGCTGCGGACCTGTGGAAAGGTACCCAGTTGCATTGGCATATCGCCTGGAGCTGTTGGCAGTGTTCCTCGCTCTCCACCGTTTTTTCCGGTGCTGGAGCGGCAACACGTGCTGGTCAGGACGGACAGTACGGCGGCGGTGGCGTATATCAGCCGTATAGGGGGTATGCGCTCTCGCCGCATGTCTCAGCTCGCCCGCCGTCTGCTCCTCTGGAGTCATCCGCGGCTGAAATCGCTGCACGCCATTCATATTCAGGCAAGCTCAACCGTGCAGCCGATGCGCTCTCACGGCAGCCTTGCGTCCTGGAGAATGGAGACTCCACCCCGAGTCTGTTCAGCTGATATGGGCGCGATTCGGGGAAGCCCAGATCGATCTGTTGCTTCCCCCGAGATCGCTCATTGCCAGTTGTTCTTTCCCTGACCGAGTGCTCTCGGCACGGATGCACTGGCTTACAGCTGGCCTCGGGGCACGCGCAATACGCGTTTCCCCCAGTGAGCCTGCTCGCGCAGTTACTGTGCAAGGTCAGGAAGGACGAGGAACAGGTTGCTGGTTGCGCCCCTCTGGCTCAACCGGACCTGGATGTCAGAGCTCTCCCTCGCGATAGCCCTCCCCTGGCAGTCCCTTCGAGAGAGCACCTACTCTCTCAGGGACAGGGCACCACCTGGCACCCTCGCCGATCTTTGGAGATTTTTAGACGCGAGGAAGACTTAGGTAACCTCCGATGCGGAGGCTAATACCGTCACTCGGGCTAGAGCCCCCTCCCCGAGCGCGCCTATGCCCTGACGTGAAGTCTATTCACTGAATGGTGTGTCTCTCGCTGAGAAGACCCCCGTAATTTGCCAGATCAGCGTTGTGCTTTCTTTACGCCGAGAGAAGTTGGAGAGCAGGCTGTCGCCCTCCACACTCAAGGTTAAGTGGCTGCCATCTCCGCTCTCATAACGCGGTGGCTGGCGGCACCGTGGGAACGCATAACCTCATCATCCGGTTCCTCAGGGGCGTTAAGCGAATTAATCCACCCCGCCCCCTCTCATGCCCTCTTAGGATCTCGCCCTCGCTACACAAGCCGCGTCAGATCCCTTCGATCCTCGACTCAGTATATTCTGTCCCTGAAGACAGCTCTGCTGGTCGCGTTGATATCGATTAGAGGGTCGGGGACCCGGAGGCATTTTTCGGTCAGTGACTCGTGCCTGTAATTGGGCTGGCTTCTCTCACGTCCTGAGACCCCGCCCGCGATATGTGCCCAAGGTTCCTACCACTCCGTTTTAATACGAGGTAGTGAGCCTGCAAGCGCTGCCCTCGGAGGAGGCAGACCCAGCCCTTCTTTATTGTCCAGTTCGCGTTTTGCGTAATATCCGGACCGCACTCAGAGTTTAGATCATCTGAGCAGCTCTTCGTCTGTTATAGCGGTCGGCAGCAGGCAAGTGCCGTACCGAAATAAGTTCCCACTAGATTGTGGATGCCTTTCTTTCACTATCAGAGCCGAGATGAGCCGCGTCCCCCGAGAGCGCGTGCGCACTCCACTCGGAGCTTCGCATCCTCTCGAGCGCGCGCACGCGGCGCCCCTCTAACAGACATCTGTAGAGCTGCGGGCTGGGTGACACCCAACACATTTGCAAGGTTTTACAATCTGCGAGTGGAGCCGGTTTCCTCAAGGGTATTAGGTAACCCTTGGTGATTGAGGAAACAATTCGGTAGGGTGTTGAAACACGCTTGCTGCGCCATTTTCCCTAACACGGAGATACGTGCGCCTTTTTATCTGTCAGTAAAGTTCCCCGTCAGGTGAGCCCTGCAGATTCCTCCGTGGCCCCCAGCACTGACTCAGTGGAGGAGTCACTTGCTGGCCTACTACGTTGTAGGTCTGCCCGCTGGTCAGCCCGCGTTTTGGGTAAAGGTGCCTGCTATGCGTGGTCCCCACTAGGCGATCCCATATGCTTATTCAGCCACGGTTAAGTCCCCCCCCCTGGGCGGACCCGTGTCTTCCCTCCCCGCTAACCACTCTTTTGCTATGCGTACTCCCCCTTTTTAGGGCTAGTCCATATGTAAATTCTGCCATCTATCCCCCCTTGGGTAACGGATGGCCTCCGCAGCGTCCTCCCTATCGGGATTGCACGCTTCCCAACGTACTGTCGTATTTTCCTAGAATTATCTAGATGCTCACGACTTCCCAAAAAATATATATAAATCCGTAAAACTTCTGTTGAAGTAGGATAAATTAGGGCCAGGGACACGTTGGAGGACCGCGCCCCCCATGATGTGGGTGCGTCACGCTTGCTTGACTATCTCCTCATCGGGGGTGTTGGTAAGGTGCAGTCATTATGGGGCTTTCAATGGGCTCCCAATGCATGGATTTTACAATCAAATCCACTTATAGTGCTGAAGTTCCCCCCGAAGGGGAACGTTCGAGGTTACTAAAGTAACCCTTCGTTCCCCGAGGAGGGGAACGGAAGCACTATACTCCGTCGCCATAATGACTGTCCCTTAGCTGTTGAAAGTCTCTTCAGCTTAAAAAGGATAGCGTCTGCTGGCGCCAGGTGAGCTTATATACTCAGTTGATTGCTTATGCCGCTCACCTGCGCAGGCTTGCGCTGCCAATTCATTCTTAATTGGCCCGTTCAATACTCTTTCAGACGAGTAGCTTCTGAACCGAACCTCCCAATGCGTGGATTTTACAATCAAATCCACTTATAGTGCTTCCGTTCCCCTCCTCGGGGAACGAAGGGTTACTTTAGTAACCTCGAACGTTCTTAAGCCACTGTAGTTCGCTGGGAGCAGCTGGCGAACTACAGTGGCATCTTGTGGACAAACACAGTCATGATAATATTGTTCAGTTGCACATCAAGCTCCGCCTTTTGGTACCCTTTTGTCATGTAAGGTACCCAAAAAATGGTACGGTACGATTCGCTTTTCGGTACTGTCCCTTTTGACAATGTAAATAGCCATAACGGCACACTGAACCAAATCGTACCACTCAGTGGTAATGGGCCATTAAAGGTTCTCCAAGGAACCATCAATGCCAATACAAAAGCTGTATTTTAAGAGTGATGTGTGTGGGCTTCTATGCATTGGGATGGAATAAATAGCAAAACAAGTTTGTTGTTTGTTCAAAATGCTTATTTAAATTAAGCTAAAACAACACAATTCTTTGTGTTTTTGGAACAACTTGATTGTTTTATGTTTAATTTACTTAAATTTGTAAAAACTAATAAGTCAACTTAATTTATTATGTTGCCCTAATACAACTCAATAATGTAGAACTCAGCATTTTTACAGTGACTCTTTTAAGACAACATGACATCACAAAATTGCCTTAATTACTCATTTACAACTCAACATGGCTAACTATTGGCAATACCACTATGCAAACACAATCAAATTCAGTAGTTGGCATGTAACAAACTGTATATCATTTTAAATCATGAACGCCTAGTACAAAATAAATAAACAAAGATTTCTGCTAAATAAGGCGAAGAAGTGGTGCAGTAGGTAGTGCTGTCGCCTCACAGCAAGAAGGTCGCTGGTTCGCTGGTTCGAACCTGGCTCAGTTGGTGTTTCTGTGTGGAGTTTGCATGTTCTCCCTGGGTTTCCTCCGGGTGCTCCTGTTTCCCCCACAGTCCAAAGACATGCGGTACAGGTGAATTGGGTAGGCTAAATTGTCCGTAGTGTATGAATGTGTGTGTGGATGTTTCCCAGAGATGGACTGCGCCTGGAAGGGCATCCGCTGCATAAAAACTTGCTGGATAAGTTGGCGGTTCATTCCGCTGTGGCGACCCCGGATTAATAAAGGGACTAAACCGACATGAAAATGAATGAATGAATGAATCTGCTAAATAAACGAATAATAATAATAATCATATTAATAAACACTAGGGGCCATCAGTAAATCTCCGGCAGTTTCAACTACAACTAATAACATTACAACTTTTAACCATTAAAATCACTACATTTGAATAGTTTTATTTGTGTTTAGGGACATATTCCTTTAAGAATCAGTGGTTTTAAAGAAAAAAAAGAAAAAAAAGAAAGAAACAAATTACCCATTGAGCCCCAAGAAGACTTTGGAGCTTCGATTGGAACTAATATAATGTCCAACCAATTAAAATCATTATATAAAAAGACACATCTACGTCTTTGTCCACCACCTTGGATTTATTTGTTTGTTTTTAGATTAAGATATTTTACAAATTACATTCTCATGTCTCCAATACCGTAACTATCAATGTAGCGAGCTTACTATGTTTTCAAACTGAACTCTGTATGTTTCATTGTTGAAAGCTGTAAAACTGAGCACCAGTAACAAGCCTGGATGACTCCCCCTTACACAAACTAACCATAATTGTGTGTTTGGAAACAGCTGGTTCTTTCATACCTGTGTGTACATCATCGGCCGCTTCTCAAGGCCAAAGCTTGAGTAAACTCTCCATGAAACGTCACTACCGCCTCAGATTCAGCTGTATCTACATGACCTTGGCCCACATGTTTCATCCTGTGTGCTTGAGTGTGTGCCGTTTCAATTAACTACACTATCATTTCAAAGGCATCTCTTCATCTCCTTCTGTTTGCAATTGAACATTGTCAAATAAAGCCAACCAATGACCGTAGCTCAAACCTAATAGTTTCCTTACGAGTCATTGATTTTAGAGACTGAATACCAAGTCATTGATTTCATTGGCCAAAGCATACATCTTTATTTTTTTGTGAAATTTCAGCTTAACTCAAATCAATAAACATAGGCTCTTTGCAAAAAGATGGCTCTGTTGTACATACATTTTTTGCAAGACTCCAAAAACTGTAGATACATGATACAATGCATTTCACCACTGGAATGAGCTACCAGCAACTTTCATACCTTTTCACACAAATTATGATAACTGAGGTAAAAAAAGTCGTGTTTTCAGGTGTTCGACACACAATATGATATATATATATATATATCATATTGTGTGACGAACACCTGAAAACACGACTTTTTTTACCTCAGTTATCATAATTTGTGTGAAAAGGTATGAAAGTTGCTGGTATATATATACAAGTGTCTACTATTTATTGTCAAAATAAATCAGAATAGTTGTTTTAACAATGTGCAAGTAGACATTGTCATGTCTTTCAATTTGTAAGAAATATAAAGTATATGTAGCCACTCAATAATGACCTGTATTATATACTGTACTCAGTTATAGAATGTAGTTAAAATGCAGTAAAAAGTTACATTCCTTTTAATGTTGTGTAAATGTTAGCACACAATATCATTAAATTAACATTTCTAGAACATTCTTGTAGTGTTGATACAAAAACGTTCAGAAAACATTGATCATTAAGTTTATATTATTGATTAATGCCAATCAAATGTTGTAATTGTGTTTAAAACAATGTTCTAAGTACATGAATATAACATCAGGCTGAAACATGAAAATGTTTTGAATAATGTTATTATAACCACAAATAATGGCAAAACATTGCCTAAAAACGGTCATCTGAAAAGTTCCAAAAACCTTCCAATATAACGTTTTTATAACGTTATATTGGAAAATGGAAACATTCATAGAACATTCATTTAAAGGTACAGAAGGTGATTGTCTTCAGAAAATTTTTTGTTGTGCTGATTAAAAGTCTCTTTACATTCCAATAGTAATGATTAAAGTAAATTATCTAAATGTGTTTATGTATGTATTGTTTATTTATGTCTGTATTATATAATGTTCATCCAATTACAATTCCCATAGTTCTGATAAGTTGCCCAAACTGTCAACGAACTTAGATTTGTATATCCGTGCTCTATACACGTGCATATGAGAGAGAGTGACCAGAAAAATCAAATGCTGAATCAAAATTTTTAAAATCGAATCGATATTGGAGTTACTTTTGCACGCTGGTAGAAGGGCGACACCATGGCTGAAGAATTTATTTTAGACAGGTAATGTTCTGTTTTAAAACTATTTTATGATGTAGATTTTGTTGTTTTACGAATGGGCTTTAGGCACAGAAGTGTTGTTTAGCCACTGAAATCTTTCGGCAATAGATTGATGTGACTGTTTTCAGTTTCATAAAGGACCTTTTACAACATCGATAGTCTGGATTTTATTTAGTTTAACAAAAAAAACATAAGTAAAGGGCACTATTGCTTAGCCTGCTTTACTGAGGTGAAGTTGGTGTTATATTCACATTGGTTAATTTTTTAACAATGACAACCTGTGATGTGCTCCCTATATTGTTTACCGTGTTTGTTACCTTCATTATTTGGTCTGAAATAGCATGTAAGTATGGCTTAGTAATAGATGTAATTCTTGCACTCCACCGGCAAACCACTATGCATAGAAGTCGCTTTAAGACAAAGTGCAAGAAACAGTATCAAAAGATTTTGAATAGCTTCCTAATAACCAAAAATATTAACAAAAAAAAGCTATTTTTCAAACCACATTCAAAATATAATATCCTTTAAGTTAATGGGAATGCTATTTGAACCTAAAATTGTTAGCTGGGATCTTGGTTGGTTTTTAAAAGAACGAATAAAACATGCAAGAACCACAGTAATTTAAGTTTTCAAAGTCCCATTTCTCCAGTGATTCTGATTGGAATAAAACACCAACTCAGTAAAAGAACAAAAATATGGGCCTACAAATCGAACATGTCTGTGCTTTAACAAAAGAGTTGAAAGAAGACTGCCACGTGTTTACGAACAGCAGCAACTGTGCCTGGCCCCACTGACCTGAAACCGAACATGCTGAGTGAGCAGGGATTCCTGTGAAACCCCACAAATGTTGCCCCTCATCTCAATGAACTGGGCCTCAAAGCCTATGGCTCATCAGCACACTCTGCTCTCCCTTCCAATTAAAACACAGCCTGCACAGAAGCTGAGCTGTCAATCATTAGACAGTAAACAAACCACCACCAAACCATAAAACGCCATTGTTCCATCATGGAGATACAAGCTGTTGAAGCACACACAGCAGTCAACACACACATACAATACATAGTTAGCAAAAAGTGAAATGCATGTTAACTGAACACCAAGTAAAGAGGAAAAGGACTGTTATTGTTGAGCAACTTCATGTGCTCCAAGGCAACTCTTGATGTCACGATGGAGGGAGGGAGGCCCCCCTCATTCCTCCCAACTGTGCCCTAGGGTTGGCTATAGGTGGCTGCTATTGGCTGACGGTTCGATAGTGTAGCTGAGAATAACCACCAACCAGGGCCTGGGTGCCCCTCTGCACGGTTACCACAGCAACCCTTTAAATGCAACGAAGGGACCACGTGGCAACACCAGTCTGAGTGTTAGCAAGAAAAAGTGGCACAAATACAAGCTTACTCACCTGATTTCGCAACACTAGAGTAAGCAGTTTTCTGATTCATTAGCTGTGTGATATAAAAAAGAACTAAATATGCTAAAATAACTGGTAGTGAATTATTATATCATAAAAAATAATGTAGAATAAAGCTGAAAGCAGCAGTTGTTGGGTTTTAAACATTTTAAGAGCTTTAGCCACATGAAAGATTTTTTTACTGTGTTTAGGGATGCTTATTTCGATTTATTTTGCCAAAAACCACAGTTCATTAACTGAATATTAACTGCTAACTGGTCAGATTAATATTAAAATATTATTTAATTATTAAAAAATGACATGTCTATTTTGTGTCTGAAACTGTCATGATTACCAGTAACCTAACCTTCATTGATTGCTGGAGAACATTAACATTTACACAGACTACAATCCTGTCTCAATATGAACTACAAATCCTGTCATCCAACACACACACACACACACAAACACACACACACCTGCTCCAAGTATACATTGATTACACTCATACAGCTGATGCCTCTTAAGCATTGATTACAAACACATATATATGGCTAAGCCTTGTTTATCTGTTTGTGAACTTTGCGATGCGCTTCCTTTGTCTTGTCTTGCTTTGTTTCTGACCCTCGCCTTCTTTGTTTGTTTACGTTGCCTGCTGCCTGCCTGTACTGACCATTCACCTGACATTTGACTATGATTCTGGATTTCCTGTGTACATCTGTTTGCTCCTGTATTAACTGACCATCCTGTTAATAAAACCCGCATTTAGATCCGCACCTCCCTAGTCAGCATCAACTTTACATTATAAACGGAATAAATATTGCATTTTAAAATACTGATGTATTTTAACATGCGAACAACAGAACATAACATCAGAACATTGTCACGCACATGCAGTGTTTCCAACAGCACAGAAAAAAGAATAAAGTAAATAAAAACAATAAAACAAATAGGCCTACCCTAGATATTTTTCACTTGAATGACAAATTTTTCTCACAAAATGATCATATGTTACTTTTTTCCCATCATAAGCTTTTTTTCTTCGTCAAATAAAAATAGCAGGTTACCTCAAATCAATCGTTCCATGGAAATATGCATTTAATAAATGCTCTGCTATTATTCTTATGTCATAAACCTCTGTCAACATTTTTAATAAAAGTCATTAGTTTAAAGATTATGCCGTGAGCGGATGGTTTTACCTTAGAGCTTGGGTGCTTTCTTTTTCTCTCTTACTCGCGGTTCAAGACTCATATGTTGACTTTTTGTAAAGTATAGGCTACTACAGCATATAACTGTTTTGTTGTTTACATATGATATTGCGGTAATTTGCATACATGTTTTATAAGCTATAAGGTGAAAGCCTCAGTTTGGTGCGAAGTTATCTTTATGCAAAAATCAGAAAAATCTTTGGATTTGTTTAATTTGTAGATTATGTAGGCTATTTTAGAAATGGATATTTTTTTAGAACTATTAATAACTGTAATTTTCCAAATGGAAAAAAGGTTGCTGTGTCAAACTGTGATCAGCATTATTCTTCTTTCATTTTGCTGCTTTGGCAAAATATGTCTATAGGCACGTGTGGTTGCATGTGTTACCATCCTGTAGGGTTGTAACAATATACCGGTATGACGGTCTACTACGATTTGAACGTGCACGATTATCATACCATGAACAATTGCTGATCAACGGTTTTAACCCTTAAAGACCGAGACAGCCGCCCGCGGCTAAAAATAAGTATTGCTCTTAAATGTTTAATAACTTTTGATCCGCTGATCCGATTCATACAATTCAAAGATTGGCATAAAGAAGAGAATCTCAGCTTTCCAGTGCTTTATCACATAACACACAGACTTTCAGAGGCTCCGGAATCAGTGCGGTTACGTCATCAAAATTTGACAACGCTGATTTGACTAAGAAACGCTTGTCACTGTGTCTCCGAACAAACCAGACATGATACATTGATGCATTGTCCCTCCTCAATGCCCAGATTGGTTCAAACTCACTATATCACAACCAATAAGCATAGGTTTCGCTTTGGTTTGTGGACCAACAATGAGCTTTTTGAACAACACGGAATGAGAGATTGGCATACATTTATGCGCGGCTAAATAAAACACAAAAAAAAAAAAGTTTTGCATGAAATAATTCTCATACTAAGTACTTTTGCATGCACAGCAGCACAGAAACATGACAAAACAGTGACACAGCAAAGACGAACTGCTGCTCTTGCTGTTTTCAAAAGACGCAAATGAAGGTGCAGCTGTTTGTCTGCATTGCAGACAACCATAACCAAATCCACAGACAACCATATCCATGCTGGCACATAAAACCTAAGGATGTTCCATATTGAATCTAGTTTCGTTATGTAACTATTTATAGTATAGTAAATATTTATATCTATTTTTTTACTGAGGATTTGCACCATGTTTGGACTTTATTTGGACTTTGACACATTATTTATTATTTTCTTATTTTTTCATTTGTTCATTGTAAGTGGTGTTGTTTATAGTAACTGAAAATATATTATTTGGAAAAAGTCAAATTTGCTTCACTGTTCTATTATTTTGTAACATTTGTAACATACCGTATACCGCGAAACCGTCAAACCGTGGTATTGTTTTAGACGATTATCATACCGTAAAAAATTCATACCGTTACAACCCTACCATCCTGCGAGTTAACAAATATCTGTTACACATTTAAGCCAATTTTTAACTATTTAACTGATACCATTAATCGGTTAAAAACGCACCCTCTCGGTTAATAGTGAATCAGTTATTTTGAGCATCCCTAGCTGTATAATTATTGTTTTTTTTATGTTTCTAGTCATCTCAATTTACAACAATCAAATTTTTCATAAAAATTTTACTTTACTTATATATTTACTAATATATTTGTAAAAATATAAGTTAAACAAACTATAATTCACTAAAAACATTTGTTGATGTGACTTTTTGTGTAGGATCACAATATTATTCACTTTTTAACTTGTGAATATTGTGCTAAAAATTACCATGCTTCTTTAGACTAAATTCCATGTGTTTACATAATTTAATGAGAATTATAATATTCATTAGGAAACTATAGCCAATGCTTACATCCCTAACCCAATTTCACCGAGCAGGACATGTTCCTGGATTAACATCTATACTGACCCTGGAACAACACTTCAATCATCCAATCAGAATTAAGGCATATGCTTACAGCTAATGTTAAGTTTAGGATTACGGTTAGGTTTATGCCTTCTACGTAATTGTTATCCAACTATTATTCGCCATTATTTTTGAGAATAACTTACAGTTATGGTTGAGCTTCGGGGTAGGGATAAGTATAAAATTACATTTTCCAGCAAAAATGATGTTCTAGGATCAACACAGATGTTAATCGAGGATCGTATGGTACAAAATTAATTTTCATGACCTAATGTTTTATGTAATGTCTACATATGCGTGGTAAAAAAATGCATGTTCAAATTATCACAGCATATAAAACATGCAACAATCTGTTTAGTTTCAATTTATATTTATATTTATGTAAAATTTATTTAGATAATGCTTACTGTACACCGCACTAATAATGGCAGTGTATGTGAGGACAGAAAAGAAGTAAAGACAACTAACCTATATTCAAGTATACAGATATCTGTTTTCCATGACTTTTTTCAAACTTTGTGGGTTTCCAGGCCTTTTGCAGGTTTTCCATGACCGACCACTGACTATATAACAACACTATACGAATGATCAACACAAGCCTTGGTGACATTGTTAATGCAATGGAAACTACCATCCCTCTAAAGCCTGGTTTATACTTCTGCGTCAAGTGACCGGCGTAACCCACAGCGCATGCAACGCGCGTATCTGTGCATTTTTACTTCTGTGCGCTGTCTCTGTTGGTCTGCATTAATACTTCCAAAACGCTAGTTGGCAGTGAAGTGTTAATACTCCTCTGTGCCGAGTTTCTTCGCTGCTGTTTTGCGTTTCCTGAACACTTCCTGGATGTACAAGTGGCTCAAACTCGCTCATTTTGAGGCAGGAACCGGCGAACGTGCAACAACTTTAACTATGAGGTAAACACAAAACAAAACTTTCCATCCAGAGCTCCTTCACGGGACTCCACACTTGTAAACAATCGCTACATTGGCCTTGCGCCATTCGCACGGCTCTTGGTCCTGCCCAGAACCATCAATGCTACCAAGCCGACCAATCACAAAGCTTGCGCTACGCATTGTTGCGACATGTAGTTACATTTTTTTTGAGAGGTGCACGTCAGTGGCGCCGACGGCCACGGCGAAGGGCTATGTGTCAGCGCAGTAGCATACGCCGGCGTTTGACACAGAAGTATAAATCAGCCTTAAGTCTCTGTGACCACTTTTAGAGTAGAATGATGAAAATCCTAACAAGTGTTACACACTTGCCTTAAACCCCCAATAAAAACTCATTAAACCATAATTGAATCTATCTCTCAAGAGTTTTATCTGCATATTTTTAATTTAACACAATCTAAAGGTGAGGATACCTGGTCACATGATTTTGACATTTATTTTACACACTAATTTTACATAATTTCTTGCCGTCACTAATGTCACTGATAACTGAGGACAATGCATTATGCAACAGGTTCCTCCTTCAGACAGCCCCAGGAGCACAGCCAGCATCATTAAATCACAAATCCACTGCTTCTAACCGCTGATGCCAAACTGCTATTAGGTCAGAGGCAGAGAGCTCTGCTTTAGTTCTTAATGAAGAGCCATTACCGAAAAGAATCTATTGGAAACTGAACATCTGAAACAAATCCAGGCCCGTAAGCAAGCTTTTACCATAATTAAAAGATGGCTTTTAGAGGTCACCAGCTTTTCCAGTGCATCAATTACGGGCTCTTACCTTGGCAGGTGAAGCATTTGATGTGGAAGTGGACATGTTGCACTCGTACTACCTCTCCTTTACACAGCTCCCGGCAGCGAAAGCAGTGGATTGGTCCAGAGCTCCGTTCATTGCTGCACGAGCTTTGCTGATAGGGTACTACTGGGAAACAGACAAAAAGGAATTAGGTACTGAAAACTAGAAGACAGGGGAAAACACAATATATCAGGACTTTATCGGCTGAAATTATATTTTTAATTTTTTATCGATTTCTAATGACTGTAGCTGAATTAGCACTGTTATTGTTAACAAAAATAAACAGATAAGGATGGCATGTTTTAGCAATTTGCTAACACAATTTACCATGTTGCTAGCATATTTTAACACTAAAATACAAAAATAAAGTTGAAATAACAATAAAATGCAAATACTGCAGGAAAAACTTGAAACTTTATCAAGATTAAACTTTGTTAAATTTAGCAAGAAACTTGCGAAACAAAGCAAAAAAAGAAGAAAATTTCTGCTTGCAGATGTTTTGTTGTAGGTCACCCCCCCTAAAATGACCTAAATGGAATTAAATGAGAGCTTGAAAGAAATTTTTAAAAGTCCTAATAAAATAAAATCAAATAACAAAATCACATAAAAATAGTAAAATTATGATTAAAATATAATGAATAAAATACTATAAAGTACTATATTTATAAATAACCATTTTTCAATCATTAAAGAATATGGAATCTGCAGTATACCTGTCTGACTCCTCCTTTATATAATTTTGTAATTTGAATTTTTTTATTATATATAACGCATCTAATGTGGCCATACATCCAAAGCGCTACACAATCATGAGGGGGTCTCCCCACTCCATCATCAGTGTGCAGCATCCACTCGGATGCGACGGCAGCCATTAGGGCAACAGCGCCAGTGCAAAGACAGTGATACAGACCAATTTGGTGGATGCAGATGATTGGAATTTTTAAAGACCACAGGGAACCAGGACCTCAGCTTAACATCTCATTTGAATGCCCCCTACTGGCCTCACACAACTTCCAACAGCAACCTAGTTTTCCCATGTGGTCTCCCATCAAGGTACTGACCTGGCTCAGCCCAGCTTAGCTTCAGTTAGTAACCAGTCTTGGGCTGCTGGGTGATTTGGCTGGGGCCATAATATATCCCATAATATATTCTTGTCTGGTCTTATTTTGCACGGGTATGGCAATAGCCAAAAAATACAATGAATAGGTCAAAATGTTACTTTTTTTCTCCAGAAATCATTAGAGAATATTAAGTAAAGTTCATGTTCCATGAATATATATTTTATAATTGTTCTACTTTAAATATATCAAACCCAATGTTTGATTAGTAATTCAGGGTTTAACACTAAGGATTTTTTTCTACTAGCTCAATCGAGCAAGTGGTTCAGATTTTTACTTGCCCTGCTAATATTTGCACTTGCCCCACCAAAAAAAAGTTAATAGCTATTTCTTAGCCACATATTTTAAATAATGTGTCAAAAATGTGTGTAAATCTAGAATTCAAATAATTTAAAAAATTAATAAAATGTATATTGAGCAAAATTCAAAGTGTTATGCAAACAAGCAGTATGGAAAATGTGCAGGTAATTTATTGTAAAACAAAAGGTGACTGACTTGCCAAACTGACAGCAAACTGTGCAAAACACTTGTCGTGTTTTACCCATATAAATGTCTGCTACTAAGACGTTAGAAACAGACATTTTCTTTTAGCCTCATTATTTGATGTTCCTGCCATGTTGCCGTCCCTTTGCTTTACTGGTTGTAACCAGGTTAAAAAAAAAAACATGCTCACAACATCCAATCAGATAAGAGAAACTGAAAAGCAATACGGTGTTAACAACATCACAGAGAAGGTTGCATTTAAAGACTTAAAAGCACAAACTGTTTCTCAATTTTTTTATTTGCACACAATTGACAAATAGTCACAGGCAAATTAAACTCTAGAAATTAAACCGATCGGGCCAGTAGCGATCTTGATACTGTCCCTAGTGTCTCTCACGCTGGCTCCAGGCCTTCGGGCAGTCTTATTGTTGAGCCCTATAATCTGCATTGCTAAGCACTTCATTCAGACAGATTAAAAAACAATGACTCAGTATTTTGGTTTTTGTTAACCCTCAAATTCCAGATTTGAATATTTTAAATATACAAATATAAATATAAAAAGTTCATTATGTAAATTGTAAGGTGATGTATAAATCTCAAATTTAAAACAATTGGTTTCATGGTCCAGGCTCACTTATAAGAAAATAATACATTACATGTTATAGCCAAAACAGTGTTGATTTGAACTTGAGGTAATTATTAATCCACTTCATGTTTCAGCAAAAATTACATCACATACACTTCACACATCAGCACTTCTGAAGACCTTTAAATAGTGCCTCAAACAGACATTTATATATTTATTGAGTACAGAGTGTTAAGACAAATGAGATGCATTCTTGAAGCCAAAAATGCATTCTACGCTATATCTGCACTACCAGTACTACAATGCTCTGTGTTTGTCATTATAGTCTGCCTGAGGGTTACTTAAATAATTACTTTTGCTCTCTCTCTCTTTCTTTGTCTACACTGAAGGTTGAAGGTTTGCACTGATTGCCCTCCTATTAAAGATGCATAACAGTCATTCAAACCCTCAGCCAGTGCATAAATCAATTACTGTGCAATCACTGTAGCAAGTGTTGTTCTCACTTTAGTCTAAACGGATTTAACTGAGGGAAAATGTCGAAAACAGCAAGGGCACATGCGCTACCCTGATCTCCATTGTTTCAGATACAATGCTGGCAGCAGGGCAGAACTGAGATCAGATTCATCAGCTCCATGTTCCCACTGCTCTCAGACAAAATAGAGCCAGGCGACAGCCAGAAACAAGTCATAAAAAAAGTGTCTGGCCTGGTAACGCACACTGGGAAGTAGGTTTTAATGAGGGTTTTGTGTGCACGTTGGAAAAGACAAATGAAATCAGTGAGCACAATGTGTTTCGGGCTGGGAAGTGATAGTGATCAGATTAAGTCGTGCAGGAAATTAGCTTATTTTTCAACAATAAATCATGATTATAGACGTGCCCTCATCACAACCTGAATAAGGGGATGTATTAAAACCAATAAATAGTTCAAAATATTCAAATCATGACTATACTAATTTGGTAAAATAAATGAATTAACAAAATAGTAACTAAAATCACTTAAAATGCAATTAGGAATCATAATCAGTTATGAATGGAAAATGGAAAATGGATTTTATGAAGATTGCAACTTAAACATTTTATTAAAGGGCACATGATGAAAATCGTCTTTTGTAAGTTGTTTGTACAGAACTGTGTGTAAGTTTAGTGTGTCCACAGTTATATTAGAGTGCTATAAACACAATATGTCTCTTTAAATTTCCTGACGTTAAAATAGGATCCAAATGCCTACCATTTTCAGGGCCATCTCGACATGTTGAAGGAGTGGGGTTTCCTCGCCCACCAAATTGATTGACAGCCATGTATTAATATGTCACCATAGTATGCATATAATCATATCAACAATACTATGGAGCTAATAATATGCCAAAACAATCAAAATTTGAATTGTGTTAATTTAAATTACTGACAATTGTAATTTAATCAATCTGAATTTTTATATCCTGTTCAAAAAAATTTGAATTTGAATTTCTTAACTTGAATATTGAGCATCTGAAATTTAAGACAACTTTTTTTAAGGCTAAATTTTTTATAGACGTATAAAAAACTTTGGATTCAAACTTTGGATTTTTTGTGTTCTGAATTCGTAGACTGCAGATATCCAGTTTGTTAAAATACAATTTCAAGTTTCAAGGTGAAGAAATTCAGAGCACCAAATACAATATCCTAAAATTCAAAACCAGAAATTCAGATGATGAAATTTAAATTCATTTTGGCATATTATTAGCTCCATACAAGTCAGGACATGCTCAAAGCAACTAGGATTAAATGATCTGTTCAGCTCGGTGTGATCATCAATCATCATCAAAAGTGATCAAGAATGAGTTTTACAAGTTTAAAACGTTTTAAAAATGACGCATGTTTGTAATGAATAACAGCAATTTTACTATCTTTACTTTTTCATCACTGCCGCATGTCAGTACAATTATAAAAGAAGACTCTTTAATCCCGGTGTGTGGACATTAAATCAGGTTTATTTTGTACATTAACATAACAGACATCTATACAGTAGTAGATATTAAAGTGTAACCTGTCACATTTGCCGTGCAAAAACAGTGGAAAGTTAAAAAAAATTTAAAGCGCACGCTGTGTGTTTGTATGTTCGCTGTGTATGTGTGTTTGTGCGTGTAATAACTTTGTAACAACATTGTCTGTGACATTTGTTTGATTCCACAACAAATACATAAAAAAATCATTGGCAAAGTCTTTACTGTAGTATTTCTGACAAACATTATGTGAGATCTGCTTCTTTCATGTCTGTCACTGTGCTGTTCATCTGTCGCAGCCGGATATATATGTGCATTTACTGACACTATGCGGCCATGGTGATTATGGCAGTTAAGAATTACATAGCAATTTTACTGTCTTTATTACAAACATGCCCTGTTTTAAAACATTTTAAATTTGTAAAAATCGCAGCGAGCTGGAACAAATATTTTAATCCCATTTTATTTGCAAAAAATGTTCTGTGGACATTTGTATACATAGAAATAAGGCACCTGTCAATCAATTCGGGGGGCGGGGAAAACTGCACTCCTGTTGCAGTGTGCCTCAAAATCCCTGAGATTTGGGTCCTATTTTAACATCAGGAAAATTTAAAAAAGAGACTTGTTGGATTTATTTCATTCCAATATGACTGTGGACACACACAGTTCTGTCCAAGCAACTTACAAAAGTTTATTTTCATCATAGATGCCCTTTAATGTTGTAAAAAAAAAATTAATGCTCTCTTTTTTTTTTCTTTTTTTTTTTAGGTATGACAGTTTGTTCCTCATAATTGTATGAAGCAATTTGCTGTTGTTGTTTTTTTGTAATCTGGCGAAAACATCTTTGCAATCTAGTGGGTTTTTGTGAGTGTTGCGATTTCAACCATTTTTTTAAACAAAATATATATTTTTAATGATCCCAGTACCATCATACAGAGTAGGGCTGTGCGATTTGGGGAAATTTCTAATTGCAATTTTATTTTAGCTGATTTTGCGATTTTGATTTGCGATTTAACTTTGTAGTCAAGCTTCAGCTCAATAATCTGTATTGTAGCTTCTTACAGCTAAAATGCAGTGAGCTGTAATTTAAAAAAAAAAGAAACTGAAAAGATATCAATTTATATTAGCAAACAACACTGAAATTATACTTTGCTGTTGCTTGCTACTAGATTGAGTGTCATTGGCACTACTTTTAGCTGACTTTTTAGCAAGACACTCCTCATAAAGCCACCTGTGATGCTTTTTTAGGTGCTGGTTTTTGTATTTTCTCGTGATGTGGCAACAATTCTGAGAAGGTTCTTAAAAAATTACCTGGTTTTGTTTGGTGTCTGTGACTTTGAAACCAAGATATCCTCTTTTTTATCGACATGCTGTTTTTCTTTGATATTAATTCATCTAATAATGCTTCTGAAGTGGTAGATATCATCATCCCACTCACTCACGCTTGTTTGAATGTTTCACATAGTTTACTTGTGCAATTCTAATTAGGTAGAACGAAAGTGTGCTCACTCAATTGGCTAGTAACGCCCCATTCACAGTAGGCTTCAGAGTCAACGCTTCCCATTCACTTTGAATGGGTGACGTCAGGCATTGCCGAACTGCATTGTGGATCTGTCGTCACCGATTCAGAAGCTTTGCTCTCTGCAGAAGTTGGGACTAGCTCAATTTTTCAAGCACCGAAGGAAGCGTCAGCCAGTCAAATCGCTATATGCAAATACACCACCTAGACAGTGGCCTATTGCTGACTGAATTTCATTGGCTGACGCTGCTATGATGATCGCTTCAACCCCAACTTCAGACACGCCTTCAGTCAAGCGTTGATGCTGAAGCCCTGTGTGAATGGGGCGTAAGACTTCACACACAGCAGACACGCATTTGCTCTGGGTGGGGGAAGTTAAATAACATATATTTCATATCGCAGTCGCTTGCGATTAGCTATATTCAATGTTTTAAATTGCGATTGCGATTCAATTTCGATTAATTGCACAGCCCTGATACAAAGGTTCCAGTCATTAAAGAAAAACAAAGAAACCCTAAATATGGTTAAAATACACAGTACTGTATAAACACATACATTCTTTTTCAGGTTTGCAACAGATTACAAAATGCAAACCAAATATCTGTGTGACAACCACATAGCATAAACTAATAAAGCACCAGAGGGTTAAAAAGAGCATTTACACTCAAACAGACGATCTCTTATTCACAAAGATCACTCCGCATATCATCAGTCTATCAGAATAGAGAGTTTCATTGACTTTTCCTCATCCGCAGCTGAAGAACAATGATCCATTAATGCTGTTATTCCTCCTCCAGTGGCTCAATCTCACACTGGTAATATTGTAAGCACTTATTTCTTTGGCAGAGCGAGCCGATTTCTGGCCGACTTCCAGTGCTGTTGTGAAGTCTGTGTGTGTGTGTGTGTGTGTGTGGCCTACGTTCTTTTGTCAGAGTAGAGCGCAGTATAATCGTGACGCTGTTAAAAGCAGATAACAGCCACACATGAGCAAATATGAGATGTTTTGCAATATCACAAAACCAGGAGCATTTATGGTAATGTGTTTCCCCTACAGCTTTGCTGTTTCTTTGTACCTCAAAGACTGTGAGCTCCCCATAAGCTTTCACATACAATAAAAGACAAATAAACAGAGGTGACAGCTCAAAAGAGAATAAACTACATGCCGTTAAAAGACAATATGTCTTTCAGGCATCATTCATCTGTCACTTATGGGTGACTGTCACTGTGCTGGAAGCCCACCTGTGAGTGACGCCTGCAGGGGGGTGTAAACAGGTTGTGTAATCCCTGCCTTACCACATGCACAGAGATCAGGGGAGGATATGCTGAATTGAAGTTTTTAATGGCTTCTACATTAAATACCTATGGAGTCATACTTCTGTTATAGAATGAATGAATAAACTAACAAACAAAAAAAAGAAATTTGCAGTTCATTTAGCAACGCCTCAAAGCAGGAAATAAGCTGAAGGAAAGAGATAAATAAATAAACAACATTTATTTAATAACATATTAAAGTTTCCCTATGATGGGTGGCGAAGCAGTGACGCTGTAGGTAGTGCTGTCTCCTCACAGTAAAAGGTCGCTGGGTCACTGGTTCGAAACTCGGCTCAGTTGGCGTTTCTGTGTGGAGTTTGAATGTTCTCCCTGCATTCGCATGGGTTTCCTCCGGTTGCCCAGGTTTCCCCTACAGTCCAGACATGCGGTACAGGTGAATTGGGTAGGCTAAATTGTTCGTAGTGTATGAGTGTGTGTGTTTGTGTATGTGTGTGTGGATGTTTCCCAGAGATGGGTTGCGGCTGGAAAGGCCTTTGCTGCGTAAAAACGTGCTGGATAAGTTGGCGGTTCATTCCGCTGTGGCGACCCCGGATTAATAAAGGGACTAAGCTGACAAGAAAATGAATGAATGAATGATGGGTTGCAGCCGGTAGGACATCCGCTGCGTAAAACAAATGCAGAATGAGTTTAAATGGCAAAAAACGTTTTTCACTTAATTTTAAGTCCAAAGAGAAATTAACTATTGTTAGTTTTTTATTATTATTATCATTTTGTGCTATATTAATTGGTTACTGAGCAGCATTAAAACTTAAAAATATAAGGAGCTTTCATGTGATTTACTAAACTACTGGTGTTTGTTTTGAAATCAATGAATGCATGATAAATGTGATAACCATGAAACTATGATTATTCCTCAGACTATAAACGTTCAATCAAAATATAGTTGCCATAGTTGCCAATTCTGAGTTAACATCTTGCAATTCTGACTTTTTCCTCAGAAAAAAATTTCTCACCTTTGTCACCAGTTTAAGTCATAAACTTACAATTACATCCAACAAACAGAATGTCAGATATAAACTTAAAATGGTGAGAAAATAAAATAAAAACCAAAGATAAAAAGGCACATTTTTTCTTTTCTTTATCCCATGACAGAAACAGGATTCCCTTTTATTCCCTTTCCAGTCCCTTTCATTCTTGCTTTAGTGAAAAGTACTGCTATAATGAATGCTAAAATCTACAAATGAATTCAAGTTTTAAAAAGGCCTGTCTATTATTAATATCGACTTCACGCTTTTCACAGTTCAAATACAAACAACAAGATCTCCAAATCCCAAAATAGGTTACTCTGAGTTTTCTAATCATTTCAATGGCTTAAACATATGTAGCCACATATTCCTCTTGGTTTGTGCAGAGAAAAGATTTAGCTCACTTATAAAGATGAACAAGGTAGATTCAGAGGACTACAGCATTAGCTTTAAAACACTAATGTTGCAATATATAGCAAATGGCCAGTAACATCCGTCTAAAGGTGTAAGGTGATAACCACAGGACCTAAGGGGCCGCAGCTATTTCTGCTCGCAGCGGAGGATTACAGTCACACAGGATTGTGGAAGAGTGGAGGTGACAAGGCTGATCTCTATTCCTCCATAGCCAGGCAGAAGAGAGGTGTAAACAAGACCTTGGCCAGACAGAGTCCACTTATCCTTCATAGTAATGAGCACTGGGTGAAGACCTTTAAATCCAGTGCTGGAATTAATGGCTAAGTAACACTCCCGTATCCTTATTAGGCAGAACACTTACTTGTGATAAGAATAATTCTGCACTAGAGAAATGTGGATTGGTTTACTTCAAATAACAAACATATAAATGTGTGGATGTTGATACATACAAATTAAGCTTTGGGATGCTAATGTGATATATGGCTTTGTCTGATTCAGCATGTTATCTACAATAATATAGAATTGTTTATATTTAACTGCATTTAGTTTAATATTTTGACTAACATGGTGTCTGTCTTCTGGCTATATGAGGACATCTCAGATCTGCATTTGCACTTTTCTGTGAGGAAAAGTATTGTCATACAAGTACTGTACAACATACACTTACCAGCCACTTTATTAGGTACACCTGTCTAACTGTTCGTTATTGCAAATTTCTACCAGCCAATCACATGGCAGCAACTTAATGCATTTAGGCATGTAGACATGGTCAAGATGATCTGCTGTAGAGCATCAGAATGGGGAAGAAAGGTGATTTAAGGGGCTTTGAACGTGGCATGGTTGTTGGAGCCAGACAGGCTGGTCTAAGTATTTCAGAAACTGCTCCTCTGCTGGGATTTTCACGCACAACCTTCTCTAGGGATTAAAGAAAATGGTCCGAAAAAGAGAAAAGATCCAGGGAGCGGCAGTTCTGTGGGCACAAATGTATTGTTGATGCCAGAGGTAAGAGGAGAACGGCCACACTGGTTCGAGCTGATGGAAAGGCAACAATAACTCAAATAACCACTCATTACAAACGAGGTATGCAGAAGAGCATCTTTGAATGCACAACATGTCCAACCTAGAGGCAGATGGGCTACAGTAGCAGACGACCACACTGGGTGTCACTCAGGTCAGCTAAGAACAGGACACTGAGGCTACAATGCACAGGCTCATCAAAATTGGACAATGGAAGATTGGAAAAATGTTGACTGGTCTGATGAGCCTCGATTTCTGCTGCGACAATCGGATAGTCGGCTTATAATTTGGCATCAACAACATGAATGCATGGTGGTGGTGGTGAAATGGTGTAGGGGATATATTCTCGGCACACTTTGGGTCCATTAGTACCAATTGGGCATTGTGTCAACGCCACAGCCTACCTGAGTATTGTTGCTGACCATGTCCACCCCGTTATGGCCACAGTGTACCCATCTTCTGATGGCTACTTGCAGCAGGATATTGCACCATGTCATAAAGCGCGAACTGTACTTAAATTACCTCCACAGTCACCAGATCTCAATCCAATAGAGCACCTTTGGAATGTGCTTGAACGGGAGATTCACATTATGGACATGCAGCCCACAAATCTACAGAAACTGCGTGATGCCATTATGCCATTCATTAAAAAAATAATAAAATAAAACATAATAAAATACTGAAAATTTTAAAAAAGGTGGGAAAATTAATTTAAAAAAGAAGGTAGATACAAAAAAGAAACTAATATAATTATAGTGGTATAATTGAATTTAAGGAGTTTTTTTTGTTAATACCAAAGTAAAAAAAAAATTAAGTAATTCATTAATTAAATAATAATATAATTAATATATTATCAATTAAATAATTGATATAACATAATTAATTAACAATAAAATGAAATGTATTGTGATGTAACGAGGGGCTGCATAGTGGCGCACGTTCGCCACACAGCAAAAAGGTCGCTGGTTTGACCCTCGGCTTAATCAATTGGCGTTTCTGTGTGGAGTTTGCATGTTCTCCCTGTGTTCTTGTGGGTTTCCTTTGGGTGCTCCGGTTTCCCCCACAAGTCCAAAGACATGTGGTATAGGTGAGTTAGGTAGGCTAAATTGTTTATAGTGTATGTGTGTAAATAAGTGTGAATGGATGTTTCCTGGTCATGGGTTGCAGCTGGAAGGGCATCCGCTGCTTAAAACATATGCTGGACAAGTTGGCGGTTCATTCTTCTGTGCTGACCTCAGATTAATAAAGGGACTAAGCCAAAAAGAAAATGAATGAATGTGATGAAACGAGAATTGATTAGTAATTTAATTCTGAACCATAATTGAATTAGCCTATATTTGACAAGCAATCATTTCTCTTTTATAGGCTTAAAAATAGCATCAAAATCTTTTGACGTTCCTGCTGGAACCTGCTTGAGAAAAGTGGGGGTTGGGAGAGAGGTTTTGAGTGTTCAAAAACCTGTTTGTAGTATGTGGGCCTCTGGAGAAGCTGACCAAATTTGATATATGACTATTGCTACAGTCCAGCCAGCACCGCTGAACCGACAGGAGCTCAACTGACCCTGTCAGACAAATGATCGCTCAAATAAGCCAAACCCAAGGTCAGACAGAATGAGGTCCGAGGGCCTCAAGGACTCGCTCCGGCCTTCGATCTGCTCTCAGCGTTACTAATGATTTGGGAATTCAACTAAGTTCAGAAAAATGTGTTAGGTCAGGGTCATCTGATGTGTGTCACTCAGAGAATCATCAAACCTGATGGCTTCTACACAAGAGGATTTATCAGATTATTTAACACACAATGGCCTTTAAGAAACCAGACTGCAAACATTTACTTTTGAATATCAGTCAGTTGGATGTTAGCATTGCTCACTGGACTGGAAGACAGTACTAGGACACAAGAAACCAAACATTCTTGAGCTTGGCCCACTAAAAGAGTCTGGCAAAATCTCTCTGAAAATAATCTGGATACTACAGAGAAAACAGTTAACATGGAGGAGCGCAGATTCTGCCCTCCTTAGCAATTTCAAAAATAAAAACGCTGAGTAATAATGTAGATTGTGCCGAAACACTGATTAGAACTATTCCTTTGCATGCAAATATTTGTTAGTCAAAGATAAGTGACTAATTAAGTAGCAAGATTTCTTTCTGTTGCTATAATAGCAAGGCGCAACAATACAATTAGCACATCTATAAGCTACAAGTAGTACTCTTTCCTTGCTTTCTATTACATATGCCTTGCAGATATTCTAGTGAAGTAGCACTAAGTCTTTCTACTGCTTTCATATCCACGCAGTCCTACATCAAAGATATTGCCCTGTATATATGTAAGCCAGTGGAAATGCATGGAGAGTTAAATCTTTAGGAAGGATTTGTAGGAAATTCAACCCTGATCACAATGCCGTTTTTTTCTCTTTATTTCCCAGTGCTGCTACATCATAACGCTGGCCAACAGGAATGACAAATGTGTGCTGACGCTGTGCCGGACTGCACTCCAGATGGGATGAGAGTGTGTTTACGGTGCCATAGTGGGTTTACGTCTGCTGACACACTAGCTCAGATCAAATCAACTCCCAGGTAGAGCGTATGCATTATGCAAATAGATGCTACAGAACATCAAGGCAGAGGCATAAAGCATGATATTTGATCAGCGGAGGCTCCATTATAACCGGGGTAAATTTTAAGCTTGTCATCCCTAGTTTTTGGAAAATATTCATTCTACTTGTAAAGAATCTACTTTTACTTCATTCTACAAGTTTCATGCAAGTATATAAAAAATAAAATTTAATCAAATGATTGAATACTATCAGTAAACTTTCATCTGTGAGACTGCGTATAGTACTAGTGGGTTTGTGCATCAATAGAGTTCAATGTTTTGGTTTTCACCTGTGACATTTCCAGTACTGAACTGAACTGAACCGAAGCACTTTTAATTTTTTAGAACTTTATCTATAAGCTACCTTGACACAATCTACATTGTAAAAGCACTATAAAAAATAAAGATGAATTTACCTGAGTATTACTGTATGCATACTATACTCTTAAGTACAGTATAAAGGTTTTACAAAGAAATACCATTTTGGGTTCCCAATACATAAAGAACTTTTCAGTGAATGTTATTATATTTTACTTTACATTTCCTTGACATAATTTAGGACATACTTCCTTCCATAAGTGCATAATACAGGCACAACCATTTGAATCATTTTGGCTCAAAACTTCTGGCCTCGTTAACCTCCATTCATTTTTAGACATTAACAACCGCTCGTTCTGCTGCTTGATGTTGCAACCTGATATTTTCTTATTATATTGTTCTACTTCTTATGCATAATCATAAACACTTGTTTATAGAGCGAGTAGTTTGACCATTGTCTGCCGTTTATTATTATGCACTTCCGCATTGAAGAATAAGGTCAAAAACAAAGTCTTACCTCTGATTTATACTTGGTGATGGTGTCTGTGGGTGTCACCATTCAAAATTTAAGTGCAGCTTTTTGCTAATATTGTCTAATTGCTCATTGTCATAAATTAAAATAAGAATGCATGAGAGCTGAGCAGTGCTCTGAAAAATAAAACGTAAAACTCTGACCAACGTGAGGAGAGTTTCCTTGAACGTGACTTCATTTTAGCTCTTTTGGTATATTTAGAAACTTTGTGAACCGCACCAATTACAAAAAGCAACACTGCAACAATTTTAATGCCTGTTTCAGAACAAAACAATTGATTTCTCCAGGTGTGAAAGCACCCTAGACACAAAATATGACTGTTATGACCACCATACAAAAGCAATGAATAATCAAAAGACCAAAGAGATACCTTTATCAACCTGGCAGTAAACCAGTTTTTTTAGCAAAGCTTTGTTTAATGAAAAGGTTCCAGTGATGCTATACAGTAGGTCTAGATCGTCCCAAAATGAAAGTTCAGTAAAGTTTTTTTTTTTCATTCCAAACCCATAAAACATTTTAGGTGGATTATTTTGAGCTTAAAAAATGAAATCTAAGAAATGTACATCTAGAAAAGGGCTCATGCTTATATTCTTCATAAAAAGATCAGAAAAGAAATCCAACCAAACTTTCTGACGAAATATGATGGTACAGATAACTAATTTTACTTGATTTGAATTTTTTTATAGAAGCTCTACAATGCTTGCTTGGCACAAAAGAACTAATGAGGTTCATTCTTAAGCTTCTACATGGACCAATCAGGTGTGTTCTGGTGCATCAAACAAGTATGGTTGAGCTTCAGCTCATGTTCGCCGATGAATTTGTTGTGACTTAAAAACCTGAAATGTAATTGTTTCACCATATTTAATATAAGTGATATAAGTGATCTTGTCTCCTCAAAAGTTTTGGGTTAAACTTGTTACTAGGTATACGGTACTTACGAATAGACACAAATATTTATTTATAGGCAGGGAAAATGCCGACATTATTTGATATTTCTTCGCAAAATCTTGGGGGAAAAAATGCAGAAAGATTTTGGCAGTGGAATAACTAAAACTACAAACAAGAAATAAAAAAGCAATCATGTTTTAACTCTATTAAGGTTTACAAAACCCTAACAATAAATCAAATTAGATGCACTTGTTTGATTAACAAAGAAAATCTCTCATATAATATATCTACTAGGACTACATGATATTGGAAAAATCTAACATTGCAGTATTTTTTATCCTGCGATATACATTGTGATGTTAATTCAATTTCACAAGATGGACAACTTAACTGTTTTATGTTCAACCCTCTTAAATTTGTAAAAAAAATAATAAGTTAATTTAATTTCTTCATGTTGTCCCAACTCAAATCGATTATGTGAAACCCAGCATTTTTTACAAAATCATTTTAGATTGATTGGGATGATTCATTGAACTAACATTCAAATACATTTATTATTTCCACTCCCTCTCTTTAATAATTTTATGAAGTGTCATCATTTTATTTGAATAGTCACTTTTTACGTAAATACATTGAAAGCTTGAAGTCAGAATTGTTAACCTCCCTGAATTATTATCCCTCCCCCCTGTTTATTTTTTTTCCAATTTCTGTTTAACGGAGAGGAGATTTTTTCAACACATTTCTAAACATACTAGTTTTAATAACTCATTTCTAATAACTGGTTTATTTTATCTTTGTCATGTGGACACTGGACAGTAAATATTATTTAACTAGATATTTTTCAATACACTTCTACAAAGCCTAAAGTGACATTTAAAGGCTTAACTAGGTTAAAAAATATATAGCTTAAAGGGGCCTTTAATGACCTAAAAATGGATTTAAAAAAATTAAAAACTGATTTTATTCAAGCCGAAATACAACAAATAAGACTTTCTCTAGAAGAAAAAATATTATCAAAAATACTGTGAAAATGTTCTTGCTCCGTTAAACATAATTTGGGAAACATTAAAAAAAAGATTAAATAATTCAAACGGGGTTTAATAACTCTGATTTCATGTGTTTATATGAACAAGTTTGAAATGACAAGAGGTTGAGGAAATTATTTTAAATGTATTTGTTTTGGAGAAGTAGATACCGATTAAGAACCTTTGTCATTTAATTTTGTCAATTAATATTCATGAGACAAATGTTACACTGCGTCCCACTTTTTCAAATCACTCCTGCATATAATTTCTAAAGCAATATTTGGAGATTGATAATAGTCTTTGTCAAAGTGACAGTCAATTAATCCAAAATGTTCTTTTGCGCATACATAACAAACAATAAACTAACTCTATATGCCAAGATCATGACAGTTAATTAAATTGTTTTGTTTGTTTCTGATATTGACTCACGATCATTTTATAGCCACAAACTCAATTAAGATCACATAAAAAGTGCAGTTATTTTAAAGACAAATAAAGGCAAAAATAAGTGTGCCACTGTTACAGATAACAGTTGTGTGGAAATTAGTGTTGACAAGATCTGAACACTGCAGCCAAACTGGGTTCCACCTCATTGCTCTCAAATGCCTAGCATGACAGGTCAGTGGTGACGGAGGCACTTCTGTGTATGTGTGCATGTGATTGATGTAAGGGATGCTGAGTCATAAATGCTGACACAGGAAGAGCAGGGTAGGACAACTTCAGGAACCTCATTCTATCTAGACAGTCACACATTCATTGGCTGATGTTTCAGCACCTATAGTAGGTTTATATGCACCCCATTCTTCTATTCCTATATCTACTGTAGTATTTACTAGTATCGTTAAGGCACTGAAACCTTTGAAATTCACTCTGCTGAAGGCAGGAGGATCAATCGAGGAAAAAAAAAGACAGACACAAAGCGCAAGGACTGAAAAAAAAGACTGAGAGAGCGTTCCACTACTTGCTTGTTTGCCTGTTCCCTCAGTGGTGCAGAAAATAGAGTGCAGTTGATAATGGCAGTTGACCATAAGAAATCTAGGGAGCAGCAAATGAAGAGAGACCAAGTGACCTCTGTGTAATTGCTCTGTATTTTCACTCGCTCAAGGCTAACATGCCCAATGTAGTGTACAACACGCTATTGTGCATTCAAATGCCATGTGTCGGGTTGTTAGGTAAGTTTGAGACTTGGTGTCAGATGGGCAATCCTGCCTTGCAGATTTCTAGAGTAAAAAAGTGTGATTACTGTATGTCATGATCTTCAAGTGCATGTTCAACAAAACACTCCAGGTCTCTTGTGGATCATGCATGCCGGTTCATTTGCTGGTAGCTCTCCAGTCTTTTTTTTTTTTTTTGCCTTTGCCATGAGACACAACCCGGCCACTGCACTCATTCGCTTGCCATCTGTCTGCAGCTGAAAACACTTGCTCTCCATACGGTAGCGTGCTGGTGGCAGCCCCATCCCCAGCTGACAAGCAAAATGCTTTGAAAGAGTGAATAAAGCAAGCTCAATTGGCTGATGTGACATTGTTTTATCAGAGTGAGCTGGTGCCGAGAGCCGTGTGTCCTGAACTAAGAGGAAAAATAGTAGAGGGATTAGTTTAGAGAGTGGGACATGTGGGCAAAGCTTGTCCATCCGCTCATCAGCTGAGAATGCAATTTAGCAGCTTGCTGCAAGAATGCAAACCATTTCTAAATCACAGAACAGCAAGGCATTTGCCAAGTACGCATGACATACAGAAAAACAGCCCAATGGCTATGTTCTTAAGTTTCAAAATTTTTTCCATAAAGGGATCATTATAAGATGCAGCAGTCATGCCCTTGCAGCATCAGCTGACTGAAGCACAAGGCTCAAAGTGGAACAGCTCCTTCATGATCTTTCATTCTCTGTTGGTAAACATCTCCTCATCTGACAGATTTCCACAGCATGAAATCAGTAATAATGATCTCACTGATATGATTCGATAAGAGCTGAACGAATGCAACCAAGCGTATCTGACTGACATTAAACTGGACACACCGGTAAACAGAATATGCTCTTCTAAGTTGTATCATGAGACATTTAGTTTGCATAAATGGCATAGGCGACACGGTGGTGCAGTGGGTTGCGTGGTCAACTAAGAGCAAGAAGGTCGCTGATTCAAGCCTCAGCTGGGTCAGATGACATTTCTGTGTGGAGTTTGCATGTTCTCCACGTTCACGTGGGTTTCCCCCACAGTCCAAAAACATGTGGGATAGGTGAATTGAGTAAGCTAAATTTTCCGTAGTTTATGAGTGTGTGAATGAGTGTGTATGGGTGTTTCCCAGTGCTGGGTTGCGGCTGAAAGGGCATCTGCTGATAAAGCCAAGTTGTCAAGCAGTTTTTTGACATACAGCTTCTGTCAGATTCAACACAAGTCAAAAACTTAAAAAAAAAACACTTAAATTCAGGGCAAATGAGAATCGTTTAACTTTGTGATGATAATAATGGCATGAATCAAAAATAAAATCATATTTATATCTATCATTTATTTATTCATTCATTTTCTTTTCGGCTTACTCCCTTTAATAATCAGGGGTCGCCACAGCAGAATGAACCGCTAACTTGCAACCCAACACTGGGAAACACTCCTGCATTCACACACATTCATTATGGCCAATTTAGCTTAAGCAATTCACCTATACACCACATGTCTTTACACTTGTGGGGAACCGGAGCACACAGAGAAAACCCACACGAACACGGGAAAAACATGCAAACTCCACACAGAAATGCCAACTGGCCCAGCCAAGGCTCGAACCAGCAATCTTCTTTCCGTCATCGTGCTACCCACTGCGCCACCGTGACGCTCCATCTATTATTTTATTAAATTATAATATTTATGCACCTTATTTTATTATATTATAATTACTTTATTATTTTTATTATACAACAATTGTTATAGCTTTTTCATTCTGTGTTCTTTGTCTGTGTTCAGTTTCTTTGTCATAATCTACATGGTAAAAAGCTCTATAGAAATAAAGCTGAATAAAAATCATTAAAATGCCCTATTGAGTGACTGAGGTAAAGTTGGTTTTATGTTCACACGTTTGTTCAGGAACAACTTGAGATATGCTCCCTACTGTATATTGTTTACCATGGTACTTTAAACATTCAGTCTGAAATCACAACATTAGCACTATTTACTTCACTGTGAACAATGCTGTGCTTTAGTGATTGGCTAATATTAATGTAAATATTTACAATTTACAAAGAATCTGTGAAATAATATTATTAAGGAGAAAGTGCGAATGTGTGAATATGAAACCAACTTTACCTCAATTATTCAGCAGAAACAACGTTTTTTGGACAGGTCAGGAGCAAGAGGTCAAACGCTTCAATATATGACAGCAGAATGAGACCAATTGGTCTTATTTCACAAGGTCATTATAAAGTTTATTTTATCATACGAATTCTATTGCTTCAAACATTTGCATTAGCATTTCATTCATCTTTGTGATTACCGAAAAGAAACAATGGCAAGAATTTACTCACCACTCGTGCTCATGATGCTGAGACAATAATCCAAGAGTAGCTACAATTTAATATCCAGACAGCAGCGGTCGACTATTGTTCCACCGAATAAATCCAGTTACTGAGCCTCAGCTTGAAGTCAGAGTCGAGCCGTCAGAGTGGGATACAAACTCGCGGAATAATTAAGACAAATGTTAACGCTCCCAATGTGATTCCCGGATCACAGGAGGGCAGCGATCACTTGGCTGATAATGGGAACGGTGGGCTTAAAGTAAAGCAGCCTGTGAGTGCATGGCGGACGACCGGCCTCAAATAAAGCGGAATGTTGCCAAGTCACATTCCGCGATCTTCTGCCGTTTTCTCGGGTAAAGCAAGCCTGAGACAGTTTCGTACAGTGGACGAGGCGCTGTCACTGTACTCGCGCGCTCGCATCTATGGAAGCGCGCGCCGGGGTGACGTCACGCAGCGGACTGGAGCAGCAGCGTGTTTTCTCGCAGCTCCGCCACACTGCGAGATTCGCTGATTATAACAGCAGTGCGCTTCGGTTTCGTCTTGTCTCTTGCAGCGGGTTTGAGGTGTGAGGTCACGCTGGGGGAAAGTTGAAGGGTAGGGTGGGTTTTAGCAGATTACGGCATTTACCGTGGGCTGTGTGGATGTATAGCGCCCTCTTATGTAGACACGGTGCAAATAGACACAGAGGACAAATTGGCTTAATTTAGAAACCTGCCCGCCAACAAAAGCTCCTTATTATGACGATAATTAGCCGTTTAGAGGTAAATTGCGCGCCAGGAAAAGAAAATTACCACGCTTTATGTGTAATGTATATTATAAAAAAAGATAATTAAGTTGGCTAATTATTAGTCCTTAAATGTTCTTGATTTTATTATACAGGGTTAAATAGAATATAGATGTAAGAATATATGATACTCATTTATTATTACAATAAAATCTATTTAATATTTAAACAAAATAAAAATACACGTAAAAGGCCATAATATAATAATAATAATAATAATAATAATAATAATAATAATAATAATAATAATAATAAAAATAATAATAATAATGATGATGATGATGATGATGATGATGATAATGCCTTACATTTACACACTCAAAGTGCTTTACTTATTTTTGGGTGGAATCTCCTCATCCACCACCAGTGTGGGCCCTAAGCAATTCCAACCAAAAGTTCTAAAATGCACCTTTTGTTAGCAAAAAATCTTTTGCTGTTTTTTTGTTGTTGTTTTTTTTTACTTCATTAGATCTCCTTATCTACATTTTATCCTAATGCAAAATAATAATAACATGTAAAGCACATTTGCCAAACTTTAGAAATTATTTGTTTTCTTAACATGAATTTACAACTAAAAATAGTAAATAAACTATTTAATTTTAAAAACTAATTATTCACTGATTTGATTGAAGGTGGGGGACATATTCGCACAGATGTAATAATTACGTTCAAATAAAAAAATGTTAGAGGAAATACATACAGGCTGAAAAATTAAATTGTTACTATTTATTTAATTTATAACACTATTACTGCCACAAACACTATTACTACTACTACTACATAATACTACAAAAATAAATATAATGCAAATGATAAAAGTTCAGCCATGCTCAAACTGGCTGTAGGCCTATAAAATAAAAAATGGTAAAGATTCTACAAAAATATAAATCTATAATGTACACAATTCTAAAAAACTACAAAAATATAAAATAATAAATATTATTAATTTTGCCAGTACAAAATTGTGAGGGCCACTGAAACCTTGTTAACTGAGCTGGGCCACTGTGAGGGCCACTGAAACCTTGTTATTAGCAAACAACCAAGTTTGTTGAATAAGACTATACAAAAACTCACTCATTCATTTTCTTTTTCCTTTATTATTCCCTTAGTCCCTTTGTTAATCAGGGGTTGCCACATCGGAATGAACCCCCAACTTATCCTGCATATTTTAACGCAGCAGATGCCCCTCCAGCTGCAACCCAGTACTGGGAAGCACCTATATACTATTGCATTTACACTCATACACTACGACCAATTTGGTTTATTCAATTCACCTAGAGTGTATGTCTTTGGACTGTGGGTGAAATCGGAGCACCGAGAGGAAACCCACGCACACACAGGGAGAACATGCAAACTCCTCACAGAGATCCTGCCAAGGCTCGAACCAGCGACTTTCTTGCTGTGAGGCAACCGTACTACCTAATGAGCAGGGCCAGACGGAATCTGCGGAAGTTTTTTGCTTTTTAGTCAATTTTAGTAAAAATCTTCGGATTTCTGCGGAATTATTTTGGGAGTATCCAGCGGAGTATCATAACTTAGACCTTAATATATTAAATAAAAAGCAATACATTACCGAATAAACACTGAATAAATTCAGAATTACATTTGCTTAAGTAAATAAACTGAATTAATGATGGGCTGAAAATCTGCAGAAATCTGTGGAATTCTGCGGAAAATCTGTAAAAAATCTGTGGAATTCTGCGCGTGCAGATTCCGTGTGGGCCACCCTATAAAAAAACTGACTTTAAAAAAGAAAGAAAGAAAGAAAGAAAGAAAGAAAGAAAGAAAGAAAGAAAGAAAGAAAGAAGTTTTTGCTCACACTGATTTATTGTTTGTTTGTTTGTTTGTAAGTAATTTTAAATCAAAGTCAATTAAGAAAAACCTCTTACCAGGAAAGTTCCCATCTGTTTTACTCGTGACATACACTAGAAGTCGCTCTTTCCCCACTTTACCGAGGTCTGTGTCCATTGCATTACCTCTCAGCCAGCCCGGCATATATTCCTTCCTTCATCTATTCATTCATTTTTCTTCAGCTTAGTCTCTTATTTATCAGGGGTCGCCACAGCGGAATGAACCTCCAACTTATCCAACATTTGTTTTAAGCAGGGGATGCCCTTCCAGCCGCAACCCAGCATTGGCAAAAACCATATACACTCATCACACACTCATACACTACCGCCAATTTCAGTTTATCCAATTCACCTACATGTTTTCTTGATGTGAGGTGACAGTGTTAACCATTGAGCCATTGTGTCACCCACATGTATGTTTCTTTAATAAAAGAAAAAACGTCACTCAGAACACTGTTGCCTACAGAGAAAAATACAGTATGAATGACTTTACGCCAGTGCTATTTAGAAAAGTAATAAATCACATTCATAAGTTCACTGTTCATACATACATTCATCATACACCCACAGACCTGCTCCTCTGTAAATCCTCTTTTATTGCTATTTTTATTCAGAATTAATAAAAGCCTCAGGGTGTGAGGAGACAGACAGGCAGTTAGATTTAACAGGAAGTCTCTTATTTGCAGGTTGTTCTCTTTGTGTGTGTGAACCCAAAGGCTGTGTGAGTTAGGAGTATTTTACTGTCATGTGTATACAGAAACAAAGGCCAAGAGGAAACGGTACAATGGAGGGATGTGACAGGCGCCTCGCACACTCTACATTTCTTCCTCTCCCAGTCAGTCTATCTCACTCGGTTGCTCTCTTTGCCTGACCATAGTGCTCTCAGCCTGACAATCAGATATTTTGACAGGGCCATAAGGTTCGTGTCTGAGACAGACAGTGTAAGCAGTCAGCATTGTTCTGCCTGCCAGCATCAGCACTTTCCATCTGTATGAGAATTTTTTTTTTTTGATATGTTGTTACGTTTTAGTTTGCCGTTTTTCCATTTTGATTATCAAATTAAATTTTAAATCTTTAAGTCTTTTGCAAAAATTTGGGCACAATAATGTGCTCTTTCTTTATAAGCGAAGATTGCAGTGGAATGCAACTCGGTTATTGAGGAAGCTAGATAATGTCATGTTTTTCAGACAGAAATAGTGTAGCAGTAATGAGATGTGTGAATTTAAATTGAAACTGAACATTAGGCTATGCAAAAGTTTGGGCACCCTCTCTTTTGTGTGGATTTCAAAACCTGTAGTCACTTAATGCTGATTGATTACAACACAAATTTGTTTTGAGTGACTCAGCGAACCTTAACAATCCTAACACAGGTAAAACCAATTATGAAAAAACATATTTAAGATAGCTTATGGATAGTTGAGCTTCTCCTTAATGTGAACCTGAAAGTATTAACATGTGAACCTCAAAAGAACTTCCTAATGACCTAAAAACTAGGATTATTCACCAGCATTAATTAGGGGAAGGATGCAAAAAGCTATCACAAGGGTTTAAAGACTCTATTTCCACAGTCAGAAATATAGTAAGAAAATGGAAGGCCACAGGAACAGATCTTGTGAAGGAAAGATGTGCTGGACCAAGCAAAATCTCTGAAAAGCAAAGGCGAAGATTGGTTAGAATGGTCACAGACAAAGAACAGACCACCTCCAAAGAGCTCCAGGAACATCTTGCTGCTATGTCATTGTAAATCGTTCCACAGTTCAGCACACTCTTCTCAAAGAGCAGCTCAATGGAGGTTGATGCAGAAGAAGCCTTTTCTACATTCTGCCAATGAGAAGAGTTGTTCAAGGTATAACAAGGCTCATGGACAAGCTAAGAGCTTGAAGTTACTCCAGGGTTGAATGTTTCAGTAGGACAATGACCCAAAGTACAGTTCCAGATCTACCAAAGAATTCACATGATACAATGTTCTAGAATTGTCAAACCAGTCCCCAGACTTGAACATCATCAAAAATTGGATCATCAATCAAAAAAATAAAAAAATAAAAATAAAATAGTGCAAGGAAGAATGGTCCAAAATGTCTTCAGCAAGAATTCAGGGACTTATCCTTGACTTTAAGAAGCATCTACTGGCTGTTATTTCAGCAAAAGGTGGCTATATGAAAGATTGATGTCATTATTCTGTTAGGGTGACCAAATTTTTGTATAACCCTCTGATCTTTTGTTTTACTGCCTATTTAGGTCAAATCACTGGTTAGTTATTTGTTAGGCATGTACTGTTTATCATAATACAGTCATTAAGACATAATTAAACTTAGTGACTCACTCCACACAATTGTGGTTTATTTCATTTACAGATGTTTGTCACATAATTTTATAACCTGCATAGCTTGGATTTTCATTTTACAGCATATCTTTGTGCATATAATGTTTATTAATTTCTTAAAGCCATTCCATATGGTTGTATTCATAGTGAGAAACAATTAATTCACAGGTCAGTATTTCTTATACACAATTTTTCCTTACACACAAGTTGAATGAAAGCCAATTTGGAATGTTCAATTCACCTAACCTACATATCTTGGGCTGTGGGAGGAAACCAGATTTTACAACCTGCAAACCTGGACAGGAGTGTGTGCATACTTAATCTGAACCAGAACCATGACACAGCACAGTTTTACCACATGAAAAGAATACTATAGTAATTTACTCATTCATTTTCTTTTCAACTTAGTCCCTTTATTATTCAGCGGTCGCCACAGCGGAATTAATCACCACTACTAATTTATAGTATATAAACACAATAGTGTTTTGAACCACTAAAGTGTATTATATTGTATTTACAACATTGTTAATGAAGCATGCTGTTAATTATAGTAAACTAGTTGTCTGTACTGTAGCATTTAGTTTTTACCACAGTAATCTCGTATTGTAGTTTACCCTAACCCTATAGTTGTAGAAAAGTACAGTATTGGGTAATTTGTTTATATTTCTATAGTTGTATTATAGAATTACAGCCTGATCTCACAAGAAAACGTAAGTAAGTTCAGTCATAAGAAAATGTACGATTTTAAAAAGGAGGCGTGGCACCTAACCCCACCCCTAAACCCAACCGTCATTGGGGGATACGCAAATCGTACTAAAATGTACGAATTAGATCGTATGAATTTGTACGAATTAGCCACTAGATGAAAAAGTTACGAATTGCCGTGAGATTGTTTTGAGAATTACGACAATAGGTTAATAGTATGTTTTTTCTTTACTATTACAAAATGACTACTTTTTCATATGGGTTGGCAGATGGCCCAACAAGACCTTAAAAGATACTGACAACAGAAAGTACTTAGCTTAGCCTACAACTTGTAAGAAACATGGCAACAACATGCCAGCAACATCTTAAAATATTCTAGCACATTGCTGTTAATGTGCAAATATATATGAAGAATTCAGATGCAAAAACCTCTAAGAGCCATATGAAATTCTTTTGAATATTTACATTTTTCTCAGGCTCCTATGTCTTGATTTAGTAATTTCATTTTTATGGCAAAGAATAGGACACTTTTATCGCTTTTAATATGAAATAACTGAACATAAACATAAGGCAAAGAAAAATGCTCACTGTAGAAAGAAAATTACAGATGGCAGTTTATTCATCTGAGCTATTCCTATTACATTAAATGTGCTTACACCTTGTTAAAACAACTAATAATTTCATATCCTGCATGCATGTACCTTTACTAGAGTGTGCACAGACAAATAATCTGTAGCAGGAATAATTTTTTTTGTGTGTTCTTTTAGCGGATGTCACTGTAGGCTTTACTGCTAGTCAGGGCACTGGATTTACCATTGTACTGAAATATGACAGAGTCCACAACAACAGGAAGCTGCTCTTCCTTAGGGCAGTGGTACAAAGGGGCACCGGAACGCAGTACCTCTCTGAACTACCCCCACCGAGGCACGGAGGTGCTGCCCTGAGGTACATTTCCTAAGCCTTTTTGGCCTTTTATTAGTTTTGGTATACAAAAAATGCCATTTGTATGTAAGATCTCTGTCAAGGATTAGTTCACTCAAATTGGAAAGCTTTGTCCTTATAACCTTATGAATTTTTTCATATGTGAAGCAATTTAATATATACAAATCTCAAGTTATATACAAGGATTTCATTCACATGCTGTTATTTACTGATAATACTTATGCTGGGCTCATTTGACTTATTGTAATGAGATCACTGTTTGTTCCGTGTTAAACATCATTTACTTGCTGCTGTGTTAAACAAGGGATCAGCAACAAACACAAACAACCTGGTATCATGTGCATCGTCTAAAAACCATCTATCAATACAAAAAAGCATATACAGTTGAAGTCAGAATTATAATCCCCCTTCATTTTTTTCTTCTTTTTGAAATATTTTCCAAATGGTGTTTAACAGAGCAAGGAAGTTTTCACAGAATGTCTGATAATATTTTTTCTTCTGGAAAAAGTCTTATTTGTTTTATTTCGGCTAATCAGTTTTTAAACACCATTTTAGGGACAAATGTTTTGCCCCTTTAAGCTATATTTTTTCTCGATAACATACAGAACAAACCATCATTATACATCGTTATACCTGTCTAATTACCTTAATTAACCTAGTTAAGCCTTTAAATGTGACTTTAAGCTGTATAGAAGTGTCTTGAAAAATATCAAGTAAAATATTATTTACTGTCATCATGGTAAAGAGACAATTCATCCTTTATTAGAAATGAGTTAATAAAACTACACTGTTAGACATTTCAAAGGGTTTTTACAGTAACTTACTGGCAACACTGTTGCCAGTAAGTTACTGTATTTTAGATTTACAGTATACAACTGTAAATCCGTTTACAGCATGTTACTGTAGTGTCTGAAAATGGTTAACTACTGTAAAAACCTAAGTTAACAGTTAGCTACTGTAAACCTTTTAATTTTGTCCTAAATATTTTATAATATAATTTTATTAATATTATTTTAATACTATAGACCTAAAAAAGACACAATTACAAAATATTAACAAAATAAACACTCTTTATTTAAAACATTGGAGATGCTTAAAACAAGCTTAAAATGTGTAAAAACATTACATTTCAATCATTCAAAATATTTTATTTTAAGAAAAAAAAACATTGAAAATGACAAAGCACATTAACATACATGTACAAAACTAATTTAAGTGTCTGACCTGCATATTGTTGAGAAAAAAAACCCCAATTGTACCAAGTACTACTGACATTAAACCAGACACAATTACAAAATATTCCATTCTTTAAAACATTAATAATGCTTAAAGCATTTAAGGAAAATGTGTGAAAATTACATTAAGCAATAAAATCAACACATTAAAAATAAATAAATCACACAAAGCACATATACATGTACAATAAAAATTTAAACTTCTGAATTGCATATTGTTGGAAAAATAAATATTTGTAACTATTAGCCGACTCAGAAACAACCCAACTTTAAAAAATTACTAGTTCTGGTGTCAAATGCTCAACAAGGTCTGAATTCACATGTTCAAATGCAATTCATCTTTATTTCTATTGCACTTTTACAATGTAGATCAATGATGTCAAAGCAGCTTAACATAGAAGTTCTTATAAATTGAAGCTGCTTCAGTCCAGTTTTCAGAATTGAAGCAGTAAATGTCACTGCTGAAAGTCCAAACACTGAAGAGCAAATCCACCGATCCACCAATCGTAGCCAAGCGATCCAGTGGCGACAGTGGCATGGAACAAACTTCACCAACTGACGAAAGTGTAGAATAAAATCCCTTGAGAGATACCAGGCTCATTTGGGCACGACCAGTTCTCCTCTAGCCAAACTTGTGCAAGGCCGCAGTCTAGGCACCGGAGGCTTGAAAGTTCACCAGCGGGTGGTCAGGCTGGCCCATTGGATCAATGCGGAAACTCATTGATCACATGTGTCTTTTAGGATTCACTCCTCCATGACCACCACAGCATCTGGTCAGGATTTGGCCCAGTCCAGGATTATGAAGAACTCTGGATAAGGACAAACAGACTAACATAAGCATAGAAGAAGCTTGTTTAAAAAAAATAAATCATATACTGGTTAATTATTTTGAAGCATGGCAGCTAGGTTGGGGTAGTTTTCAGCTGGTACTGAGCAACTGGCTCCTGCTCATAACCTGCTCACTACCATGTTTAAAAGATAACTAACCAGAATGTCCTGTTTATTTTTTTCCCTAACAAGGTTTTACAAAAACATTGTAGCATTTGTGATGGGTTGATTCACTGCAGGACAGATTAGACTATTTGTTTTATGTATTCCTAATAAACTAAAACTGACTGAATACTGATACAATTATTGAGAGTGTCTCACCTAATCCAAGTTCTCAGTTAGCTGGTGAAAGAAGGATAACTCACTGTTGTTCATGGTTGTCATTCTCTTCAGTACTTCTCCTGCTATCTTCTGGCTCACTTTGGTTGTTGCTGTGCATTTTGTTTCATCCTCTGGAATTATTTATACAAAAAATTTTATTATTTTATTTATTACAAAATATTTAGGCAACATGAAATGGGGAAAAAGACATTTAATACATAGACAAATGCATGTATCCCAATACTAATTATTGTATTTTGAAATGTCTGACCCATGACAGACCTCAATCTGCTCAAAAATATTATAAACAAAGATGAAAAAAAAACTACTAAATGGTTTAATAAAAAAGGGAAAACGATTTTTTTATTTAGCTAGCAATTAAACATGTGACACATTTTGTATTAAAAGTAACGTTAATATATTGAGAAACAAATAGATGTACAGTACTTACTGTTGTATGAGGTCCAGTTTGCACAGGCAGGCTCTCAGTATTCTATATTGAGACCATAAAAAAGCCAAAAATACAGATAAGAATACCATGCTACAATCCACAACCTCCACACAACTTTTTTTTATTTGTTTACCTTGGTTGCTTACTGGTCTTGCTTATTTTTTAAGCATAAGGCTGTGCTGATCAAGATGTTCCTCTGAAATGCTGTTTGTTTCTTCAGACAAAACCTGCTGCTGTGCCAGTGCCATATCTAAACAGAAAAAAATATAATGGTAACAATTATGTTAAACCAAATGTCAAGAGTTGTGATAAAAAAAATAATTAGCAAACAATAAATAGCAAAAAGGTGGTTATAATGCATAGAGGTAAAATTGGTTTTATATTAGCAGATTCAGACTTCCCCCTTAATAATTTAATTTCATAAAAGTATTATTTGCAAACTCTAAATAGCGAAATCATTTTAGCAGCTAACATAATGACTATCAAAGTACAACATGCTCACGGTCAAATAAACAGTGTTAATGTTGATTTCAAGTCATACTGGCATGCTAATTCTGATCGAATATTCAAAGTAACATGGTAAACAGTATAGAGTCTTCTAAATGAACGAATGTGCGAATATAAAACCAACTTTACCTCTATGCATATTGTAACGTTATTGATTTACGTTAGCGTTCATATAGGTTACGTCGTGATGTTATTTTCTCAAGCTAACGTTATAAGTTACTCTAAACCAGAGAAAAATAAGTTCACAACATCTAATATATATAGTATAAATCAATATAAGTTAAACGTTGCACGTTAAAATGAGTTTGAGTCCAATTCAGTATAAACTTAGCTCAGTTTAGCTAACAGTTAACATTAACGTTACCATTTTAAGATCGCTTCAGCCAATGTTGCCGAGCAAACAAATGCTAATAGAGGTGCTCAAATCAATGTCGAGTGTTGTCAGCACAGGCAGACGCGCTTTTACCTGGATTATTTGTTGGTCTTTCATTCATATTCTTCTGGGGGAAAACACTCTCTGCCGGACCGTTGTGTCGTGCTAAGTGTCCTCCAAAACTGTCTGCATACCTCTGGTTCCCTCCTAAACCAAAACCCGCTGCAACACCGGTTCCTATGTAAATAAATAAAAAGATATGACGAGAACAATGGCTAATAGTCATAAACAGTCTTATTTAAAGTAATAGTAGTGTTAATGTAATAAATTAAATAAAGGTAACATCTTAATAGATGATATATTTCTCAAATGGGCGAAATAACGCCAAGCCAGAGAAAATAATAATAGCCAACTTTATACTTTACTTTGTTCTATTCTCGTCCACAAAACATTCTGTAAAATGAAACACTGCCTCAGCTTACCAGAGTAAAGTTTGTTAAATCCAGTATGTTCTTCAGGCACACTAATAAATTGTCCTCCAGAATTGCTCCAGGGTCCTCAGGCAAAATGTGGTGCAGAGTAGTCGAATCGCCGCAAGGTGGCGTTGAAGCAGTTGTGGAAAATACAGTATAATACACGAATTTTTACAAATACAGTACATCGCTGTATATGTTGTTCGACGTCACACTAAATTCCCATAATGCGGGAAAGGAATTTGCAGTATTACACTGGGTGAAATACAGTAAATAACTGTGTAATTTACAGAAATGTCTAACAGTGTATTATGTTTAGAAATGTGTTGAAAATAATCTTCTCTCTGTTAAACAGAAATTGGGGAAAAATAAACAAGCGGTCTAATAATTCAGGGGGGCTAATAATTCTGACTTCAACTGTATAAATAGCAAAAGTTCATGCACAAGAGTTTTAAGTTTATCATTGTCTATGATGGCAGTCCAAATAGTCCAAGTTATTTGTGTGCACTGATTTGCATAGATAACTACAAATAAGCAGGACATTAGTCATTAATTTAGCTAAAAATAATAGTTGTTGGAGCAGCACGGTGGTGCAGTGGGTAGCACTCTCACCTCTCAGCAAGAAGGTCACTGGTTCAAGCATCAGCTGGGTCAGTTCGCATTCCTGTGTGAAGTTTGCATGTTCTCCCTGTGTTTGCATGGGTTTCCTCCAGATGCTCTGGTTTCCCCCACAAGTCCAAAGACATGCAGTAACGGTGAATTAGGTGGTTTAAACGGTTAGCCAGCACTTAATTTTAGGGATTTACTCCTACCTAATTTTAAATAGCAGCAGTTCTTGACTCTAGTAAGCTACAAACACAAATTATTTATTATTGGAAAGAAGACACTTTGAGCTTTACTGTGGTAAAGTTACATGTTAAAAAATATAAAAAGTTATACATTATGAAGTCATGAGAAAAAAAGCTTTAAGCTATAAGCTTTCCATTGAAAAAAAAATCTTGCTACAATGGCTGCTTGAGGGTTGTAGCTTTAAACTGATATACAGTTTGTCAAGATTACTTGTTCTTTGTGGTGTAATCTATTCATAAACATTGACATGTGGGAAACCAACGACCCAGTGCGTCTGCGTGCTGGCTAAAGGGTTAATAAAAGGACTAAGCTGAAAAAGAAAATGAACGAATAATAGTTGTTGGTTTGTTAATAGCGAGAACTGCACTTTAAAATAAAGTGTGATTGAATACTTACAGTAATGTTGATTTTTTCATGGGTCATAGGAGACATTGTATCATTGTTATAACATGTATCATTGCTATATTTTACAGAATATATAAGTGTATTTTATTTGTACAGATAGCATATTTAAAAGTGCAATAAAAGATGGTTAGTCATGTATTAAAAGTGGTATAATATATATTTTTAAATATTACAGTAGTATTTTAAAGGTATATTTTAGTTCAACTTTATGATGTGTCAAAATAGCATAGTCATCTTGTTTACTTTAAATAGTACTAAAAATTAACTGTTAAGTAAAAAATGAGTAACCAAAAATGTTTGTGCACGTTTTTCACCGGGGAAAAATTCTCATTCCTATTTTCAAACAAGATGTTGGCAAATGGAACTTTATGACATCAATTTAATAGATTCAGCAAGAACAATCAGAAGGCATTATGCATCACTGCATCATTTCAACATCATTGCATACATGCAAACCTTTCCAGTTTCATTTTTCGTTCTGATCAAGTGTTTATGTTCCCTCATTTGTATTTGGAAAAGTTTATTTCACCATTCTTAATCCAATTGAAATGTAAGTTTGCAGGTGCTTGTGTGAATCATTTATTCCAATTAAACTTTTAAATAGATTTTTAAATACACCATGCATCTACTGAGCTGATCTTGAGAATCAACTTTCAGATTCAGGAGCATATAAAATGATTATTTGTTAATAATCACAGGCACAATAGACGAATAGATATAAATATGCTATCCAACAGATGTGCTGTGGAAGCCGTCAGCTGCTTGTCTTGTGTGCCATGTTAATGCCGTGACTACGGTTTGGGCACATGGCCTGCTGGCTCCACCAGTTGTCGGGGGTTTGATTCTCTATCATTGATGTGGTATGTAATCCATTTACCCACACCATCTGAGACCTGTGGCCACACTGTACTGCACAAAGAGCCTTCTTTCACAGGCCAGTCACATGGCCAATATCTTCCCAGGGTGACTTTTGTAATGACTCAATAACAGTCCCTAGAATCTGGAGTCTTTTCCAGGGTTTATATTTAACCAGGCTAGAAAAGCAAAAAATGACTAGCTGAGCCTAGGCCCTGCCTGTTATCTGACCTACTGACGAAACAGAGCCACATGAGCACAGGGAATTCTTGGAAGAAAATAATAATGTTTTAAAGAAACTTGATATCTTCACTACATATAAACATGTGACTGAATATTTGCCTAGAAATGCTAAAGGAAGCACCTTTGGAATGTGAGCAAGAGGGCGTATTTGACTATAATGAAGCTGATAGCAACTCTACAGGCATTTTGTTTTGCTTTATGAAAAAACAAGTCAGACCTGAAGGATTACTTTTATTATCAAACAAAAAAACTGACATTCACATTTTTCTCACATACACAATTCACATTTCCTTTACTTTTTGTAGGTTTTCAAAGAAATGAAAACTGGTTGGATTCCTGATGAATCAGATATTTAGTACTAGCTTAGTCATGAAAGTAAAAATATTGATAGTCTGAATACTAGCTATCTATCACCTTATCAACAAAGTGAACACCTTCTGTATGGATTTAGAGTTTAAATAGAACAAGGAAATAAGAGAACAAGTCTCAGAAAGAGAGAGAGAGAGAAAGAGAAACAGAGAGGAAAAACTCACATATGATTTAGGGGAGGAGTTTACATAACTTCCCTCAGCTCTACACTCATGCAACCAGAAGACACACGTACACACACAACCCTTGTCCCTCCTACAGAAGCATTATGGATTATTATGGTTAGTTTTGGTAAGTTTTAAAAGGAACTCCACAGAGCTCGTATTGTGACAGATCTATGAGGAACGAACACACAACCGGGAGTCAGCAAGTCAGAGGTACGCTCTTTCTCAGAGACTAAAGTGCATATAGACGACTGTGTGTTTAGTTCACATTCCTGTGTTAATAGTTTTCAAGTTTTGAATGAAAGTGGGACAAGTGGTTGAATTATATGTACTTTTAAAGATTCTGTTAAGACTTTTGGTTGTCTTTTCATTTACATAGTTTTTCTCTGTGAGAATCTGTCTCTTAAAACAAACTGTAGAACTTTTCACTAAGTAGCCTATATAAGAAATTGTTTCTCACACCGTTTAATAGTAACAGGCTGCCAGCATGTGCTGCTTGGGCATGAACGACATTCTAAACTTAGAGTCTAGACTCATTACTCGGGTTACTACCTTGTTGTTTTCACTGACATTCACACACTGTGCTAGTAACCCAGAGAGAGAGAGCGCTAACTTCACTGTCTCCAAGTGCACAGGACAGTTCACCTTCTATGTATCACATTCAGAAGGGAATGTGCTGCCAGCCTTCAACAGTTACTACTTTCACAACATTAGGTGTGTAGTTATCAGTATGACACCTTCACACATATGGTTTTTAGTTCCCAGGGTATGAATTATGAAGTTTCCAACCCCCTACAAAGAGGTTAAACCAGGAATTTGGGGAGCATTTATAATTGTATAGTATTCACATATAGTGCATCAGAAGTCTAGATATTTGATTTCTCAGACCAGAAAATAGGACAGACAATTTTATAATCTTTTAATTACACAATTATGTTTCTGCTGTTGGAATAATAACTTTTATGGTTATCATAGAAAACAACCTGTTTTTTTTAGACTTTTCAAATAATGAAACACCACTAATGAATATTGAAATGATATTATCAAAGAGTTTTAAATACTGAATGACTTTCTTGAGGTAAAGACCATTTTACCCGACTCATCACTATGTACTGGCAGTATGATAATATTACAGCACAATAATGCGAGTACTTTTCGAGTACAACTTTTAACATTGACTTTTTTGAAGTTCAAAAGACAGATTCAGCAATTGCATAAAACACATTACATTTTCTTAGGTTTTACTGTTTCTTTAAACATTTGTAATATAACAAATAGTCTATAAAAATGGCTAATACAATATATGGCAAGTGCATAATTCACACACTGGGTGTTCATGCAGCAAAATGCTTAATTATGGAGGAGCCAATTGCTTCAGGTTTTTTCGCTAAAGCACATAGAGATTTTCTGTGAGAGTTGTGGAGGTATGCTGAGAAATGGCTTTTGGCTGTTTACCACTGCTCTTGCTCACAAGATCTCCACAGATTCAATTAGAATCTGACTGGGTTCTCTCTTTACAAAACACTACGATGAGCAAAATTACTCTATATAGACAAGTACACTCTTTGTTATGTCCCAAAACACAGACAGTGTAGTAGTGAATGAAAATGTTGAATGAAACATAATTGATAAACGAACAAACGTTTTTAATGAAATAATAGACTATTCGCTGATATTGTAAGGCAGTCACTTATTAGCACTTACTGGACAATTAGTTTTGGTTTCATATTTTTACATATTTAATATTTTTCCATATTTGAAATATGTTGCATTGTAAAACCTTCATATTATGTAATGTTTTAATGCATTTTAGAATCTTTTGAAGTTGTAGATACAATAGAAATACATCCATTAAATTTGTGATATAGTTCTAAATACATCTAAATGGCAATAAATAAATAGAAAAATGTGCAACCTCTGCTGTTCAAAGATATTGATAATTTAATTTGATTGGAAACAGCCTTTTGATTTTTCATTGTTCTAAATGTAGTTTTAAAATAAATGTACAAATTCAATGAACTGAGATATGTTCATTATTAGAGAATTTACCAATTCAATGTCTTATCTGAAATGAATATTTAATGTATCCTTTTAGTATGAGTAGATTTTTATAGTTTTAACAAAGTTTTTTTCCCCACGGTGGCTGTTAGATCTTAAAGGTCTGCAATTTAAGAAAACACATGCAATTACAAAAAACACCAGCAAATAAAGAAAATATTTTCATCCATTTGACAGCACACATGCTGCAAATCCTCACAATTTTAAAATGCGCTGCATTCTCACACAATGCAAACAAATGAATAAAATGTGCTGCATTTTTTTACAACACAAACAAAATGAAAACGGACTGCATTTTCTCACAGCACTTGCAAAACCATTGGAACACAACGGAAATGTTTCAAGTGGACATAAAAACCTCGCTATTAGCCTAAATAGCTGGGTTTGTCACGTTTTAGGGTCCCTTTGAAACATTTTAGTTGTGTTCTGAGCTATTTGAGTGTTGTGAGAAAATGCAGCTCGTTTTCGTGAATAGCTTGCGTTGTGGGAAAATCCAGCACGTTTTTTTAATGTGTTTGCGGTGTGAGGATTTGCTGCACGTGTGCTGTCAAATGGATGAAGATCATTTCTAAATTTGTTGGCGTTTTGTGTTATTGCGTGTGTTTTCTTAAGTTACAGCACATAAAGCTCTCGGCCACCGTATTTTCCTCATGAGAGATACTGGTTTATGTTTTACTTTTAACCGAATGGTGTGGCTAGTAATGTTGTGCTAGGAAAAATGTTGCTTTGTAAATCTTTGGATCTGCGCGACCTATTTATTAATTTAATTTCCTCTCTTTAAAATCAGATTATGGCCTTAATATCTATATCATTTATTGATTTTTGAAATTATAGAAAGTTATGATGCCAGACAAAGATAGTTTTGCTTTTAAATCTAGAAGCTGTCAGCTGTGTTTTCACAACAAAAGAGAAAAGTCAAATTTAGAATCACTAAATAAAATACAGCACATATACTTGCAGTGAGCAATGGCCACAAAATCACTGGGCCTTTTGTCTCTGTATGTCAGCGATGTGAGAATGCTGCCGCTCTCACTTTCCACAAGAACCCCTGGCACAGAAAGGCACTGACCAGCCCACACAAACATGCCAGCAGTGCTACAGAGTGCTTCACTCATCTGCAGAGTGGACGCACAGAGGAAAAGGGGAGAGAGAAGCAAACAGATGGAAGTTAGAAATGAGCAGTAGAGAGAGTGCGGTTTATGCACGAGAGGAAAATGGAAAGGAAGAGAGAGAGGGAGAGGAGTGACTCTATCGATAAGTGGATCTATAGCCAAGCGGGCATTACTGAACCTGAGTTTGGAGTCAGCTGTGTACACCATGGCATGTTGCTGCTGCTGCTGCTGTCCAGTTCCATGCCTCAGAAACTGCTTCTTGTTTTCAGGTTGGTCCCACCCTGGCTTTCATAGATTTTTGCCATGAGAAGAAAGCGTAACTATCACAGGGAGACATCACAGTGTTTCTGTCAGTCATGGGTAATAGGTTTACCCATGAAGGTAATGCAGGATGTGTACTTACTTTAGGTGTCAGCTATCGTGTGCTTTGTTGTTGTGTGTAATGCCTGTTGTGACTAATTACTGTATGTATTGTTGCTGTGTTAGCCATTGGTACATTGTTTTGCTGTTTATAGATAACTTTCTAGCAGCTGTGGACTAATAACTAGCAAGTAGTCCCTTTGTGATAAAAGATTGCATCGATATAACAATCCCCAAGGACTTGTTGTGCCTAGTTTTAGGCCGATATCAATACGTTTCATCACGTTTGTCATTGTTTGCATGTACTCCCTTTGATTTGCACAAGCTTTCATTATTTGAAAGCTGTGATTTTTTTATACGTTTATTGTTCATTTAATTAAGCGTTTACCCTAAAAGCTTCAGCTTGACATATGGCTAATTTAATAACGCTCCCTTAAACCTCACCCTCCCTTTCAATAGCGATATCGCCTGCTGAGCTCGATGCCTTGTGGAATGACCCTCCATACACTTTAGCCGCAGTCAGTGAGCTCTTTCCACCCAATGATGCCATGACAGCTGGTAAGAGGATTTCTTGAGTCATGCATGAGTGTTTCAGAAATAACTGAGAGCCTGAGAATTGCATGATTCTTTTACAAATGTTTACGTTGAATGCATTTTATACAAACCGGCAGCACAGTGAGGCAGTGGGTAGCATGATCACATCACAGCAGGAAGGTCGCTGGTTCGAGCCCCAGCAGAGTCAGTTTAAATGTTCTCACTGTGTTGTGTGGGTTTCCTCTGGGTGCTCCGGTTTCCCCTAAAGTTCATTCCGCTGTGGCGACCGCTGATTAATAAAGGGACTAAGCCGAAAACGAAAAATTAATTAATGGCTTTATACAAACCAGCTGTTTGCAACATCCTTTCTTTTCAACGAACAAATCTGGGAAAGTCATACAAGTCCGGAGATGAGGAAGAAGGCTATTATTTAAGCCATCTGGATCATATTTATAGAGCCATTATGATATGGCTAGCACTTCCTGTTTATGTCCTCAACTTTACGAGCTGGTAAACACAGCTCTGATATTTTTATATTTACATGCTACGCTAATTAGTACTCGTATCATATATTGGAATGAAGAACTACTGTATTTTGTGAAGCCCATTTACTGTAAAATCTAAATCTGCAGGAAGTGCCTAACTAGCAAAGGGAACCTTTTGCTTGTCTTAAATATTCTGTATTTCTTCAAGTATTATTTTGTTTTACTTATCAGTAAGATTGACCATAAATATATTCATACAGTAGTTCTGGTGTATTGTTAAAGCTGACCAAACTACAGAGTTCTGGAAAGTGGTGTTGACCCCGGTTTCCTTTGTTTTGCCACTGGAGATGAGGAAGCGGAGGCTGAGGCTGAGGCCGAGGTGGAGGCAGAAGGCATAAGCAGAGAGATTTACTGGAGGAGGAAGGAAACGTTCAGCGGAAGCAGCACAGTATCTTCATCAGGAGAACGCCTCTCTCCAGGTATTTGCAGTAAGGATCACTGAGTCCTGTAGACCTGTGTGAGAATAATGGTCTCCATCTACATAATGGCCTTTAATGGCTGCAGTCCTTAAGCACACTCTGCCAGACTTCCTTAATGTGAACACTCAGCCTCTGCCCTAATGGTGTATCTTTAGTGATGTGGTCAATCATAGTGCTGTCCCTGCAAAAAAAAACAACATATTGGTTTGTTACTAACGCCGTGATGTTGGACGGCAGTAATCACGCCCTACATCACAAGAGCTTTCCTGTTACTGCTCATGTAACTGATCGTAAATCTTGGCTACTTTGTGGTGGATATTTAACTCAATATTTTTGCTCTGTTCCTTGGAGATGTTGTTTTGTTGTTTAGCGGGAGGTGGCGATCGAGTGTAGCACCTGACGATCAGCTTCAAGAGGCACTGCGTACAAGACTCCGGGTAGTAGAGAGTAACAGCCAGGATGTCGTCCAGCTCTTCAAGGTCAGACACGGATGTACTGGCACCATTATGAACTTGTTACTATTGATTACTTAAGTCATTTCAATCTTCATTACATTTAGTTCTTGCTGATATTGTACACACAGGACTTGTCTGCACGACTGCTGTCTGTTCATGCGGAGAAAGACAGCTTTGTCATCACCTTTAAAACTGTCGAGGAGATCTGGAAGTTTTCCACTTACCTGGCACTTGGTTGGTGTCAATCAAATGTTCTGTTACATTTACTCAACATCAATAATTCTGTATACAGTTTTAACTTAATAAATATTTATTTTATATTGTAGGATATGTAGCAAGATGCCTTGAGAACTTTCTTTGTGACCAGTCATTCTGGCTGGACCCTGCATTGCTAAGCGATGTGGAGATTTCTGTAACAGTGGATGAAGACCACTTAGCTACTCTTTATTTGGGACTTCTGCTACAGGAAGGTAAGGATTTGTCTACTATTGTAATATTTATCCAAAACAGTCCCTTACTTCTGAAGAGGCAGACAAAACATATAAAAAAAACAGCATATGGGTCAAACTTAGAAATCAACTTGTTAAAGAGTAATACAACTGAATTGACTTTTGAAGTGGATCAAAAAGGTTTTTAAACTGTCCTAAAACAAAATTGTGTGTTGCTCAATACTCAATAGTTTTAGGACAACTTTGATAAAGGTTTGCACATACTTCACATGTTACAGGAATAAGCTAGTAACTAAAGACAGTCTCATTACCATTTCAGGTACATTCTTTGGCAAGACTTTATATAAGAGTGACTGCAAAGAGGAGGAAGAGGAGCTAAACTACAGGAGGAATGACCTGGTCATGGTGAAAGACATTGGACAGGAGGCCATATGGGAGGGTACACTACTGTCAACAGGCAAACATGGTCTGGTGCCTGTGCATGATATGCAGCCTCTGCCTTATCCATTTTATCAGTAAGTGACACTGACTTTCTAAGCTTATACAGGATGGATTTTAGGGACAACAGATTTGTCTAGCTGAATATCTGCTTCAGCTAGAATAAAGCTTTTAATGTCTTTACAAATATACATTTTTTTTCTAGATGGTTCCTTAAGAAATATCCAGGAAATGCAGGAGGAATTTCAGTTACAGAAGGCCTCTTTGATCATCCTGTTGGTGAGATTCTTCTGAAATATTTAGAAAACCTATTATTAAGATAATCTTTAAAGGTTTCATGAAGTGCTTTGAAATGTGCATTTTTTTATTTGATGTTTGACGTAATCTCAACCGAAACATGACGAGAGAGTGTCACATATAATAGTCCCTCTGGTGGAGCTCAATGGTCAAGGTTTGATGAAAAACTAAACGATGGGGTTATGTGAAAAAATTGCTGATCCATTTAGGTGGAAGTGACAAACTGCAAGCTTTGGATGTATATATCCAGATATATTTATATCCTCTAAATGCATATTTTGTAGTACACTAGGTTATAAATATTAAAACCAACATAATGTTCTGATACTAACTAATTTCACAGGACCTTTAAATCTTTATAACATTTTCCTTATTTACTTCCAATTTAAATGCCTTACTGTGGCATTGATTTTGTCTATTTTTTTTAAGAAAATGAAGGATGGATCAACAGTAATTTTGGGTTAATCAACATCTTTTTGCTTCTGTTTCAGTGGTGGGGACCTGTGTGGCAGTAGTGGACCATTACCCAGTGGTGAAAGATGAGCTGCACTTACGCATAGGAGATCAAATCAAGATTGAAGGATTTCTTTTCAATACTCTGAGTATGTTCATAGGAAGACACCTCACCAGTGGAGAGACAGGATTTGTTCACAAAGCCCATGTAAAACCCGAGAGTACTGAGAGACTGTAAGTAAACAGTTCAACTGTATTTACTGCATTTATATTCATAGAGTCATCGTGTACTTAAACAAATGACCTTCTCTTTATTTTGCAAAACTATTTATCTAATGTGCCTCTCGATGATACTGACATACCAATTGAAGGCAACCAGCTGGCAAAAGCAATTTCATTCTGTTGACCTTTGTTGAATGTGCCTCTGTCTAGCTGGGGGTGATGAGGGTGTTGGAAGGGGGGCTAGTGGAGTTATGTGATGATGTGATGAAGCAACCCGAATGAGAGTCATGTGGACGATAATGTTGTCTTTGTTGGCTTTGCACAGCAATGGACAATTGGTCTTTCTGAGTGAGGAGGAAAGGACGGCCCTGTCTAAACTTAACCCCTGCCTTGAGCCCAGCCAGGCAGATGTACTGACAAATCTTTTCTCCACTGACATAAGCACTGTGTACAGATTGGGTAAGAGATGATGCATTGTCTCTCTGGGAAACCTTGAATAATCTTAGAGCAATTGAGCAGTTTACTTAAAAATTCTGTCATCATTTACATGCCATCAAGAAGATGAAAGAAGAAAGATGTAGAAAGACTTTCAAACTAATTTGAAATTACATAAGGGTGGATATATGATGGCAAAAATGATAAGACTGGCTGAGCTATACCTTTCACAAAATGACAAATCTTTTTCTCTTGCAAACTGCAGACAGACTTGATGACTCCGATTTCACTTACATCAGAAACCACCCAATTCCAGGTAAGCCTAACCATCACCAAATATTGCACACAGACAATCCTTTATCTACCTCATTTTCTTTTTTTCATTGTAAGTTTATTAGAGTATGTGCTATAAAATATTCTAAAATGTACACTTTGTGTAACCTGCAGAACAGAAAACCACAGTGGATCAAAGAAAGCGCACTGTATCTGAAAAGAGTGATGCAACTCCTTACCACTCGTCCCCGAGGCAATCATTCTCTGCCTCTCGAAATCATCTTGACCGAGACTCTGAAGTCCTCTCTTTCAGCCTGGAGGACACCTTCAGAGAAATGGACGAATATGAGGAAGACCCTCCAAACTTTATGGATGAGGGTATCTGGGAGACTGAAGAAGCTGAGAGATGCGACCCAATCTTGACCCTCCTCAACCTGGAATTTTTCCAAGACACTTTTAGAACTCTTTATGACCTCTCCTACTCTTTTCTGGACACTTTCTTCAATGGCCTTCCAGAGGACGAGGTGCTACAACATTTGGAAAACCTGCGAGAAGGAGCCAAGAAAGGCAGGATGCTCTGGGCCCACCGGCGTGCCTGCTTCCTCCTCGGCCGCCTATGTGCCAAGAAACTAAAGTACTCACAAGCAAGAGTGTACTTTGAGGAGGCTTCAAAGGTTCCTGTAAATGGCTTTAATGACAAACCACTTCTAATAGCCCTTTACACCAATCTCACTTCGGTTTACCTAAAACAGAAGATGATGGACAAGTTGCCGTTCACACTTGAGAAAGCAAGTGCTCTGATTCTTTGTCTTCCCTGCCACAACTTCTGCTCTGTGGATGAGTTTGAGCTGCTACAACCAATCATGCGCAGAGCCATAATTGAAAAAGACAAATACCTAGAGGCTCGGACATGCTATCTCTCTGTTTGTCTCTTTCTCCATCTAAGGAAAATAGAAGAAGCTTTACCGTTTGTAGAGAGGCTTCAGTTCCTTATCATCACACTGTCTGTGGAAGAAGGGAGGCAAATTGCCCCTGTTGATCTCAACTGGCTGCTGTGCAGGCTTTACCACAAAAAGTATCTACCTTTCCTCGCACTTGCTTCTTTAAGTCTAGACTCAGGGCAAGATCATTCCTTGAATGATGCATTCCAGAAAATTGAACTCTTTATCAAAAACTCAGTCAGGCTTAATCCTCACTGGAAGGAAAATACTTCTGTGCTTCCTGCACAGGTGGTGGTTTACCTTCAGCAGGCTTTGGCAATAGCTAGTCAAGGGGAGGACCTGAAGACTCAGAGGGACCTGTGCCTGAGCCTGGCTAGTGTTTACCAGCAGCATGGAGCACTAAAAAAAGCTGTGCCATATGCCCAACATGCAGCAAAGACTGGAAATCAAATCAATGAGGAAGAGGGCTTTGAGGCGTCCATACTGCTGGCCTGGCTCTTGGTAATGACAGATGAACCCATTCAGGCTCAGAACAATCTGCGTCCACTTCTTAAGTCTTTGAATGAAACAGACAGTCCAACACAGCGTGGGGTGGTTTACAATCTCCTAGCTCTATGTTTACGCAAACAGGGCAGAGTTCAGGAGGCAGCAAGAAACTTTTATTGTGCTCTGCAAATCTCCAGAGAGAATGGGAACAAACGTAATGAAGCCCTAGCTCTGGCTAATTTGGGATGCTTGTCCCTATCCATAGGGGCTTCAGGCCTGGCAGAGTGCTTTCTACTCAAATCCTTCCACCTATTTCAGTTTCTCTCAGAGAGCCCTACAGACCAGGAGCATGTCCAGGTTCTGCTATGGCTGGGTAGGAGCTACAAGGATAGAGGGGGGAGCCAGGAGGTTCGACTGTGGTTCGAGATGGGCCTGCTAATTGCTATTAGTGCTAACAATCTGCACAGTGAGTTTAAATATTATCTATTGCATACAGTGGTCCCAAAAGTATTTGAACACTTAAGCCACATTTAAATTTATATGCGATACATACCAAAATATCAATGCAAGTACTATTTTAACCAAATAAATCAGTTGCAATTATGACATAATTGTCTTAATTAGTCAAAATACTTTTAGTGCCATTTCAATGTTACAAAATGTATTTTACTTATTGGATTAATAATTTGAGGTCAGATCATTATTAAGTAATAACAAATTCCTTCCAAATGCAGGTCAGATGGTTGTGGCAAAAGTTTTAAGTCGTCATTATGCTGATTTGCTGCTGTACGGACAGTGTATTGTTTACTATGAGCACTGTGTGAGTCTGTGCAGAAGACTCAAGAATAAACAGCTAGAAGGAGAATACCTTGAACTCCTTAGCAGCCTGTATCTCTCACTCAACACAGAGAAGTAAGATACACATTCCACACAAAACACTACATCACTGCTTTCAGTACTTTGAAAACTGATCCAATAGCAACAAATAAATCAATAGTTTTAAAAGTATTCTTTGCTAAAATCCTTACAGGTCATCTAGGAAGTCTCTAGATTGCTCAAAGCAAAGCTTGAGGATCTCTATAGATCTGGGGAAAAGACAGGAAGAGTCCGAGACATGGTTACAAGTGGGCCGTATCTACTATCTAATCAATGAAGACGAACTGGCTGACATGTACCTACAGGTAATGATTTTCAAAGTAGTGTATTGCAAAAGGAGTAAATTATTGATTAGTGTTATACTTTTTGGGTATTTATGTACAAAGGTATGCCACAAATTCTACAAAAATGGTAATCTTTATGTTTTAAGGCTAAGGTGATCTCTAATGAGAACGTATTCCTCTATCATGTACATGCTTTTATCAGCTGCTGTGATAACTCCTTTCTCCATAAACAAATGTATACAGGCAGCAGTAAAGACAGCCCTCAGGATGAATGACCCATGCTTCGCTATGAGCATTTATGAGGAAGCAGGAGATGTGTTTTTCAAAGGACACAGAAATCAGATAGCTGCCCTACCTTTTTACAGGGTAGGCCTCGCCTTGTTCACATTCACAATACAATTTACCCAAAACAATACAATAATTCTTGAGAAATGTATATCATATGACTTTGCATGGATTTTGCCCCCCAAAAAAGGATGGGAGTTTGCCATTTGCACGCAGCATTAAGGATGTGCACTCAGAGTTCAGGCTGTTAAGTAAACTGACAGAGCTCCTGATGAAGCAAAAGCAATATGAGGAAGCACTGCAATATGCCACTCTTGCAGTGCAGGTCAGCGCCACCACTGGTAAGGCCTCAGGATTAAATAATAATAATTGTTATAATACAATATTAACAATAACTTCATTAATTTAAGACAGTAATGTTGTTTTATTAAGCAATTTTTGTTTTTAAGTGCTTTGTGTAAGCTTGTGTTAAGCTATAGTGCCCCCTGCTGGAGATGCATGTCCTCTACAGCATACAACATACTGTAGCAGAAATGCTGTATGTTAAATCTAAACATACCTAAAGCCGTAACCATGTCTTCCACACAGCTGGGCACCAAATATAAAGAGTTCCATTTGTTAAGGGAAATCTCGGTCTCATTCTAATAATTTTGATGAGTGCACATGTTCATTCTCTTTATATATGCCAAAAAAGTTGAAAATGCAAACTTAATTGTGTCATCACATTTAGTATAAAACATACTGTAAACAGAGATGCTCTCTTCAGTGAACTAGAATTTTACTATTTGAATAAGCACGATGTGATGCATATCCTGTTTCATTCTACACTCAAAAAAAAAAAAAAAAAAACTAAAAGATTGCTGCTACTTGTTCAAACCTGTTTAAAATGAGTTGAAACAACACAGCTCTTTTAATTTCTTTGGCCAGTTTATTTGTTTTATGTTCAGTCCACTTAAATTTGTAAACCATTAAGTTAACTTAGGTGTTTTGTGTTGGGACAACATGAAGGAATTGTGTTTGGTCCAACTACCTGGTTAGGGAATTTGTAGTTCCCAGCATGCTTTGCGTGGGATTGAAATTTATTGGATTTAAATTTATTTATCCTGCACTCAGTTATTTTACGTTCATCCAATGAGTTATTTTATTGAGTGCATCATGCACCACATTGCATCTGCCTGTGTACATGATTATAAATTCAAAATATCTATGAAGTGTAACGTATACCATTTAAAGTCTAACAACAAATATTTAATCAAAATGCTAAATTTTTGGTAAAAATTTGCATGACGTGGATATATACTTTCTCAATGACATCTTAATTAATGCTTATAGAAACTGTTACAGAACTAAAAAATAAACTTTTAGAGAGCAAATAAATGATTAGACATGGTGAACTGTATAAGGTGAATCTTCAGGCATGGCAACCGGTTCTCATTAAACTCTGGGATCCTCTTTGAAATATTCTAATGATCTGACAAACTTGCTTCCCTGTCCAGTTTGTTTGGTTGTGTAAGTGTTTATTTTTTAATCATGCATACTTTTGTTTGTGATGGTAAACCTGTTAGCCAGCACTCAATTTTGGGGATTTACACCTACCTAACTTTAAATAGTAACAGTTCCTGAATCCAGTAAGCTACGAACACAAATGATGTATTATTGGAAAGAAGACACTTAGAGCTTTGTGGTAAAAGGAGAAGTTACATGTTAAAAATATATATATAAAAAAACTTATACATTATAAAGTAATGAGGAAGTGTTTTTTAAAATAAATTATGTGGTTAAATTATTTTCAAAGAGAAAACAATAAGACAAAGAAGAAAACATTCTATCAGTTTAATTTGCAGTTTAATGTGCTTTCTGTATTTCTCACAGGTGTTCTTCTTAATGAGAGAGCGTCCTTCCATCGCCTCGCCTCAGTATACTTCTCTCTAGGGAAGTATGAAATGGCTGAGAACTACTATCTGAAGTCTCTTTCTCTCTGCCCTACTGCACTTGAGCATGCTATTGAAGTTCGGTATTATGTTAAAGTGTACTGCAGACTGGCTGATCTGACCCTATACAGATTAAAGGTGAGACTCTCACAATGTTTCTATTTTACCTGCATCCCAGACTGAACATTGTGCATGTTTTATTACACAGAGAGGATAATCATGCACTGTCTATGCACATGTATTGGTTTAAAATGTGGTAATGAACATTTTACATGCCAATTTGGTCATTTCAGGGCCTGGATTATATAGTTAGCTAAAACTCACACCAGTACTATATTTTTCATTACTTGTTATTTAAAAAAAATGCAGCTTATATAGTAGTTTTACTTAATTTAGTTTCTCAAGTTGATTGAATAGTTTAAAATAACTTGAAATAAAAATAAACTAATAAATTATTAAATTAATTTGAAATATGTTGTAACCATGGGCGACATGGTGGCGCAGTGGGTAGCTTGTTCTCCTCACAGCAAGAAGGTCGCTGGTTCGAGCCTCAACTGTGTCAGTTGGCGTTTTAGTGTGGAGTTTGCATGTTCTCCCTTTGTTCGTGGGGGTTTCCTCCGGGTGCTCCAGTTTCCCCCGCAAGTCCAAAGACATGTGGTACAGGTGAATTGGGTAGGCTAAATTGTTCGTAGTGTATGTGTGTGAATGAGATGTGTGGATGTTTTCCAGTGATGGGTTGCAGCAGGAAGGGCATCAGCTACGTGAAACGTGCTGGATAAGCTGCCGATTCATTCCGATGTTGCGACCCCAAATTAATAAAGGGACTGCGCCGAAAAGAAAATGAATGATTGAATGTTTAGAAATAAGTTCACCAAAACAAAATTATACAATTTTCTAATTAAAATAAAAATAATTTTGTAAAAAATATATTTTCAGTTACACCAAGTTAATACATCTTGATGCTAAACTTGATTATACATTCTAAACTAAACTACATCATACAGATTTCACTTATATTATATAGAAAGTGTAAAATTACATAAACCAGCAGGAGAGAGATACAGTTAAATATGCTGTTAATGTTCTTTAGCTGAAGATGAATATTTGAATTGCATGGGTATGAATTTAGATCATAAGAAAGAGGAAAAAAACAATTATTTTAACCAAATTTGAGCCATTCATATTTTTGTATGTACAAAACCTGTAAAAATGATAGGTGAATAAGGTTTAAAGAAAAGACTTAAAAGTTCATTCCTAAGTAGGCCTGTCACAACAATTGATATAATCGACTTATCGCACAACACATGGACATGACCTTAATTGTTTTTGGTGATGCATAATATACACTCACCGGCCACTTCATGAAGTACACCTGTCCAACTGCTCGTTAACGTAAATTTCTAATCAGCCAATCACATGGCAGCAACTCGTCAACATGATTAAGACGATCTGCTGCAGTTCAAACCGAGCATCAAAATGGGGATAAAAGGTGATTCAAGTAACTTTGAACATGGTTGTTGGTGCCAGACAGGCTGGTCTGAGTATTTCAGAAACGTCTGATCTACTGGGATTGTCATGCACAACTATCTCTAGGGTTTACAAAGAATGGTCCGAAAAAAGAAAATATCCAGTTCTGTGGGTGTAAATTCAGATGGTAAAGTCAGAATTTGCCTTGTATCAACGGTTCAGGCTGGTGGTGGTGGTGTAATGGTGTAGGGGATACTTTCTTAGCACACTTTGGGCCCAATAGTACCAACTGAGCATTGTGTCAACGCCATAGCCTACCTGAGCAAAGTTGCTGACCATGTCCATCCCTTTATGACCACAGTGTCGAAAAGTGTGAATCATCTCAGACTGGTTTCTTGAACATGACAATGAGTTCACTGTATTCAAATGGCCTCCACAGTCACCAGTTCCTAATCCAATAGAGCACATTTGGGATGTGGTGGAATGGGAGATTCGTGTCATGGATGTGCAGCAGACAAATCTGCTGATACTGCATGGTGCCATCATGTCAATATGTACCAAAATCTCTGAGAAATATTTCCAGTACCTTGTTGAATCTATGTCACAAAGGATTAAGGCAGTTCTGAAGGCAAAAGAGTTTCCAACCAGTTACTAGTAAGGTGTACCTAATAAAGTGGCCGATGAGTGTACATCGCCCATACATAAAAAAACAATTCTAGCAACATTTTAGCTGATTGCGCAGCATCTCTATTTCTACTGGAGGTAGAGGTTATGTATGGCTAAAGAACACCAGTATTTACTATAAATTACTGTAATATATTTTCATGTGGGTGTCTGACAACTGAAAATACGGTAGATCTGGTAGCAGATATCGCAGCCTCTGTTACTTTTCATCTTTCTCTTTTTTGTAAACATTTATTATTATTTAATAAAATCTATGCTTTACGTTTTGATTTCAATGCCTAATTATTAAATCGTTAAAATAACTATAAATTAAATAAAATATTCTTAAGAATAAAATATTATGTGTTCTCTGAAAGAGAGAACTTGCATTGTGATATTATATTGTCATTCTGTCATTATATAATGAGTGGCATTAAATGGTGTTAAAATGACAATAGTATGATTTATTGCAATTTATTTTGGTGCAATATATCGTACAACAATAAACATATTGTGACAGCCCTACCCTAAGCCCATTTTATGACAAATTATTTATTTTTCTGCCTTAGGACGCATTTGATGCCATGGGTTACTTTCACTTAGCCCTGGCGGCAGCCCTGGAAGATAAGGAAAGCCTCAGTACACTTTACATAATCTACATGAAGCTTGCAGAGATCCATGCCAACTACATGCCAGATGATGAACTATCTAAAAGCTACATGGACAGAGCGCAGAGTCTGAGGAATGAACTGGCAGGATACACAGACTCAAAAGAAACAGAAGAAACAGACGAGGCTGATGCTGACATTGACAACAAATCTGCTCATTCAGACGCCAGCAGTGGCACAAGCACCCTCACAGAGTCCAGCATGACCAATACCAGCCTTACAATCAATGCCCAGAAAGAGCCTGAGCACTCCAATGGAAGTCACAAAGATGATACAAACACCAACAGATCAGATGAAACAGATTCTGGACCTGCTGATCATACCAATCTAGAGACTAGCTGTGAAGATAATGCAAACCACAGTAATGGAAGCACACTGAAGGAGGGCTTGACATTTGTAATTTGAACTGAATCACACATAATGCTATCATTCTGAAAACAATGCACTTCTTTTTAATGAATAAGTGCAACAAGACACTTTTTCCTTTTTTTTAATCAAATGTTTAAATTATCTAATATATTTTGTATTCTGTGAATTTAGAAGAGTATGCAAAATGTAAATAATTGTTTGTATTCATGTAAATATGTTTTTTTTTATCTGTATACCTTACATAATTAAAAGTTAAGAAATTCAATATACACGTTTTAATTTAACTTAATACTCTGGGTTCCCCAGCATGTGCATGATCATCATATGAAACAGTATAATTTTTAAAGGTATATGCTCCATAATCTGAGGTCTGAGGTAGTTTTGACCTTCAAACCAATATAACCTCAAACCTATCCACAACCCATCATTCTAAATGGATTGTTCACCCAAATGTGGAAGACCACTGGTCATTTAGTCACACATATTCTATTTTTTATTTGTTTTGCCTGTATGTTTACACAATTTTATGAACCACACAGGAAAGTTTATTGTATTGATCTGCAATGTCAAAGATGTAGCCTACTTTACATCTTAGATTGGCTAAAGGTAAGCAAATCAACAGCAAGTAAAGTGAGTTGACGAGTAAAGACGAGTCAATTAACAGCAATATTAAGCTACATTGTATTGCACTTTTTTTGCCACAGCATTAAACATGAATAAATTAGGTGTTTCAAATCCCATAAGTGAATTTTCATAGACATGCTACAAGCTAATACACTAACCAGAGAAGACATTTAACTTTATGGTTACTTTTTTTTTAATGCGGCCTTCTTCAAACTTCTGATAGTGGCATTACTAGCATACTTGTTGTTTGTTAATTCACACAGCATCGTTTTGTTGTATTACATTATTGCTCCACTAGAGGGCGATGTTAGCTTGAGTATGTGTAAAGGGTGTCATTTCTCCACTGCAGTCTGAGAGAAAGCTGAAGTTATTGAGTTGAGCCGTTGAGGTGGGTTCATTTAACATACTCATTTATTTATTTTTTAATATTCGCAGGATAGGTGACTTAAAATTGCATCGATAACATTTTTATTTACTTTATCTTTTAAAATTAGCAACTTTCGATTACATCCGCCATGTTGTGATTCATATCACTTTCAATGCATGTCTGCTTGCATTTTAAGCGTTTTTAAAGTATAGGCTATTTTAAAACTTTGTTTTAAACTTTGCTCCGTGGGACTACTTTGTTTTATTGGTACAAATCGTAAATAATCAAAGTTTAAACTATAAAAGTCTTAGTTTAACAGTTTGTGGCGTGTTAACAACGTCCTTTTACATTTTAAATTTGGTTTGTGGTGTAATATTTGTTTAATTTAATACAATAGGTTTATTTGACATTTATTACTTGCATACATTTGCTTCATACTTTCTTATTAATTTAAATTTCTCTGCAAATGCAATTGAACCTATTTGTCATCTCTGAGCATTGAACGGCCTGTGCAAAATAATACCCCTTTTGTTACAAAATGTTTATGCTACCTTTGCAGTTTCCGTGTCCTTGCAGTTTAAAGATAGAAGACAGTTACCAAAGTCCCTTTAAGGCAGGGGTGTCTAAACCTTTTTTTAAGAAGGATCAAAACCCAAACTTGATTGAGGGCAGTGGGCCAAAGATATGTACAGTATTCAACTGAATTACAAAGTTGCCATGGATAATTTCCTCATTTAGTTCAAAATAAATAGAAAACTTTAATCATATTAACTAATGCATTATATATCTATTTTACCTTTAATAATGGCCCTATTAAAATGAAAATATAATTCAATTTATAACACAATGGAGTTTAATGCCAAATACACAAAGCCAAGCTGCATTTGCCTTGATTTGCTCACTGAGGACTTCTGAGTTGTGGTCTTTACGTTGAGCAACAGTATGTTCATTAATAAACAAACAAAAATTGGATTAATTTACATTTAATTTAACATTTAATTGAAACATATGCTTTTTTTATAGCTTAACAATAAAATAAACCAGTTAAAGGTTACGTTAAATTGGAAATGACAGTGTGTATTAAGGCATTAACCCCAACCCTTCCCAAAAGTTTCCTTCTATTCTCAGATAGGATGGTGGGCCAAATCAAAGGCTACCATGGGCCAACTTTGGCCCCTGAACCCTAGTTTGGGCATCTCTGCTTTAAGGTGTATTCTATTGTCTTTACATCTGGCTAATTTTGTATCTACGAAATCCGTATATTAACAATGGGAACATTTATCGTTCTATATAAGGTGCAATTTAGGAGTCTTGTGTCTTAGCAGTCTTAGTGTAGTCTTGTGTAACATTAGATGTGACTTGGCACTTTATATATTATGCTATTGATTTTATAATACCGTTTATTTTTCTTATTGTTTATTTACCTACCATAATTATCATTTACATGTGACCTTAAATAAAGAAACTGAAACATATACATACTAATTTAAAGATTGATTCCAAACTGCACTGAAGGCTAATTCCCTAGGAACTGATTTATTCACGGGGCTTTCGCATAGTTACAGAGGGATTCTCATTTAATTAAATCCATTTATCCCATAATGAATTCACCCTAGTTAAAACCGTGTGCTATGTGTATGTTTTTCAGTCATTTTTCTAGCCAACAAATAATGTTTTACAGGAGCAGAGACAGGACTAAAAGCTCTCTGAAAGGGATTGGTTAAATGGCAGTTTTCATCAGGAGGCTTTAAATTAATACAAGCAATGTGTTCCTATTGAATATCTGTGCTTTCTCCTACTGTAATGCAGTGTCAGGTCTAGCTCCCACGCCATCAGAGCCTTGGAGACCAAAACAAAATACAGGTAATTTTTGAAAATCTCTAATTATAAGCACTCGCCGTGCTATGAAAACTTTTCACTGCAGTTGCTTTAGTGGTTAGAGGTTTATTCTGGCTTGGCACATATACAGAGTGACTTGGCTTCACATCCACTGCAGAGTAAAAGGCTGAATTCCAACCAAGCAAGAGTGCCAGCATCAACCACTTCACAGATGCTGCTGTTTCAGGTACACCACCAGCCACAAGTTTGTGATTATTTACATTTTTCCAAAAGAAGTCTGTCACATTTTATTTTAGGTACATTTCTCACTATTAAAATGCCATATGACTTTTACTTTAATAAACTCCTAATTTGCTGCTTATTGTTAGTTATTAAAGTAGTAGATGGGTTTAGGTATTGGGTAGGATTAGGGATTTAGGTTGTTGCAGCATAGGCTTACATCGATAACGTACTCCTTTATACATATCTGGAGATCCTGAATTATGTAGTCAGGGGTATCTATGGCTGCATTTTGTCTTTAAAAACAAACAATGATGCTGTTTCTTTTCAGGCTTACCAGCTGTATGCTTACCTCCATATGGACAGCTTTTCCACTGTTACCAGTTTGTCGGGTAGCTCACCATGTACGTCGGTAGACTTGTGATGTGTTGACTGCGACAACAGGGTTCGAGCCCAGCAAAGAACGGTTTCAGAATGCAGGTAAGGCAACAACAAAAGCCAAAAAATAAAATAAACAAGTAAATAACGGTGATAATGTAGTAAAATCAGAAAATGCTGTAAAAATCAGGCAGGCTTTTCTTTTTCTCGATTGCTTTAAAAAACACTATCAGTTGGGTTAAAGGAAGGGTGTGAATGGGTTAATCTGTGCTTTTGAAAACACTAATGGTTGGGTTTAGGGAAGGAGGAGAGTGGGTCAGTCGATCAGTTAGTCAGTCGACAGCGACCTCTGATGGATTTATGTGAAAACAGCAGGTAAGAATGGCACTCATTAGAGAAATTTGAGATCTAAAAAAGCGTACAAAGCATCTCTGTTGGATTCGTGAAAACAAAAAGGAAAAAGCAGATGCTGGGATGTATTTGGCTCTTTTCAGAAATGTATATAGGAGTACGTTTTCATAATGAACCTGGGGGGAAGATCATGCAGTAAATATAATTTATAAATACCAGAAAACAGCCAATATCTTAATAATAGGTACATAATAAGCTACTAGTTAAAAATGATAATGGGTACTTATACTAAAAGGTTAGTGAAGTTTCATTTGCTGACCAGTGCTAGGAACTCATCTTTGAGGACTTAATTTTAATTCACCTCTTGTTTTTGCTGTCTTCTTTATGAATCCTTTGTTGTAAAATTTTTTTTTTAGGTAAATGTAAAAAACCCTGCAACATTCTAAAAAACTAACAATGCATTCAGTGGTGCAGTAATGACGTTAGTAATTGGACAACATAATTTGTGGTATCCAGCAAGATTTTCCTGTTACTGTTTTTTTATTTTTCTTTCAATGAGTAAAATAAGTTTTGAGTTAAACCTTTAAAGCCTTAAGTTAAACATAAACTACACAGATATGCAACCCAAATGTTCTCAAGGTTTCTGCTTGCTTATTCGAAACATATTTTATTAACACAAAATAAAGGCTTCAAAATTTTAATATGGGTGTGTCAATATTTATATTTTGCTTAGTAGCATAATATGTATGGTACTGAGCAAAATAATAAAGTGTCATCACTTTATTTTACCCACTGATTACTGCATATTTTTTCATTATCCGAAATCCCCAATTATAAAATTGCAATAGAAAATCTCAAAGTATTTCACGCTAAAATATTCTTTTGGGTTCTGATATAATCCCTGCTCTGCAGTATTATAATATGTTTAAATTGGATCTGGCATAAAACATTCAAATGTAATTTTAATGTTCATAACCATCACATTCAGCTTTTATGTCCTGTGACATAAATGCCTTTAGTGTCATTCTATGCTGATGTCATGATATTGGTAATGGTAAAACATAGTCTAATGTTAAAGTAATATTATGAACAATTATGAACATTTTCGCTTCATAAAATGATTTGAAAATCATTTAGAATTATTCAGAAAATTTAAAATAACATATACAGTGAGGGAAATACTGATGTGGTCTTTAGAAATGCGCGTCTCAGGGAACAGAATGCCAAGACTAACCACTGTTAGCTGCAGCACCCTGGGAAATTCTCTGACTCAGTAAAAACATTGCCAATAGGGGGCAGCCGAGCTTTATTAGTAGCCAGTAGTTTAACAGTGGCCAATGCAAGGCGGAGGACTCGATGCCCACGGGTGCCTGTTTCTCCATGTTAGGTGGAGGAGTTCTCTCCATGTTTTGTTTATATTTGCTAAAATCTAATACAATCCTGCGCCTGTGATAATTGTGTTTATTGTTTTCTGATAAGAGAAAAAGTTTAAATGTTAAATGTTCTTTGATTAGATTAACTGTTAAAGCCAAAATAAATGGTAAAATACAGGCCGTAATTTAATTGAATAGATTTATAATAAATAAATAAAATATAATTTAATACTGGGCGTCACGGTGGCGTAGTAGTGGGTAGAACGGAGGTCGCTGGTTCGAGCCTCGGCTGGGTCAGTTCTCCGAGTGTTGGCATGGGTTTCTTCCGGGTGCTCTGGTTTCCCCCACAGTCCAAAGAAATGCGGTTTAGTTGAATTGAATAAACTAAATTATCCGTAGTGTATGTGTGTGAATGTAAGAGTGTATGGGTGTTTCCCAGTGATGGGTTGCAGATAGAAGGGCATCCACTGCGTAAAACATATGCTGGATTATTTGTTGGTTCATTTCGCTGTGGCAAGCCCTGATTAATAAAGGGACTAAGCCGAAAAGAAAATGAATGAATGAATGAATTGAATAGCCTATATGGGCTAAATAAATGTAACATATTTTTAAATTAAATAAACAGGCTATTTTCTGAAAAAATGTCCACGTTTATTCCATCAAATTAACAGTCAACAGCACAATTCAAGTCAACAGCACGTTTAGAAATATGTTTTCGGAGAATAATGGTGATGAGTTGAATACTTATTTCCCCACTGTATATGAAATGTGGACATCTTATAACATTATATGTATATTCTACTTTTAATCATTTGAATTTTTATTAATTTAAGGTTTTAATCATTAATATTATTATTAGTAGTAATATTTTATTTATATATATATATATATATATATATATATATGTATGTATATATATGTTGCACTGAAATAAAGGCTACTACAGCTTGATTCTGTTAGAGTTGTTAAGCCATTTATTATATATATATATATATATATATATATATATATATATATATATATATATATATATATAGTTATCATTATCGGCCGATAAATGCTGTTTGTAAGATTATCGTTATCGATCCGCTGTCTAAATTAGTCCGATATCTTAAAGCCTATAAATTACGAAATTGCACTGAACTGCCTGCCTCGCGCATGCGTGGGCGGAACTCGTTCAGACTTGTCCTGTGCATTATAATGGAGCTCTCCTCACATTGTTTATTGTAAGTAACCGTATTCTATATCATTGTAAATGTGTTTGATGGAGTGTCGTTGTGTATTTTGCTTTAAATCGCCTCAGGAAAAAATATTACATGTGTAAACATAACAGCAGAGATGCACACGTGCTAAACAATTCGATGGGTTGTTTGTAATCTAATATGATTATTTGTTTTTATAAACATAATATATTCTACTTTTAATCTTTACATTTTTATTACAAATTATTATTATTATTATAAATTATTATTATTATTTTATTTTTATTACAAATTATTATTATTATTATTATTATTATTATTATTATTAGTTGTTGTTGTTGTAGTAATATTTAAATTAGCCACAAAAAATCATTTGTATTGATAATTATTTTACAATCTTGATTGTCAAAACTAAAAATTTCTTATTTTCCATCATAGAATAAATGTATTTTTAAATATATATTCAAATAGAAAACTTAACATTTAGCAGTTACTTTAAATTGTAATAACTTTTCACAATATTACTCTTTTTACTGTATTTTTATACATGCAGTCTCTATGAGCAAAAGGAACTTCATTCAACTTTAGTAAAAATCTTGTTTGAAAAAATCCTGTTTACTTGACTCATACTGCTAGCCCTCTTTACTAAGCTCAGATTTACACTCAGAAAATAGGCAGAATTCATGACACCCAGTAGCTTGGCGAAGTATTTTGGCCTGGTGAACTAAGTTAAAGACTCCAAATAGAGCTCTGGAGACAGGTTCTCCTCTAATGAGCCGCAGTTGCTTTCCAATAAATCTCTCACTCTATATTAGTGCAGCAATGCCTCTTATCACTGTATGCCAGAGCTGTCCCAACCCATAAACCACAGGCAGAGATACACTGAGCATTACCTTTAGCCCTGGATCAGTTCATTTCCACTGATCTCAAAAAAAAAAAAAAAAATGTAAAAAACAGAACATGCGGTGTCTTTTTTTTAAGGGAAAAATGTTGGAAAATGTTTGCTGGAGAACTGTAATTATGATGTTGGATTTGTCACAGTCTGCTTCTAATGAACGTTTGTGGATATAGAAGGAAAATCGTTTTAGAAACATGCCGAATGGCTGTTGATTCCTGGGGGAAATCAGCATTGTTTCTTTGCTTGTAATGGTTGCCAGGAGGATGCTAATTACATCTTGATGGTGGCCCTTTGCTTTTAACTTCATTGAGCACTCATTACAATTAGCTGTAGTCATTATAGACCACATCTCTGACTTATCATCTGCAGATGCACTTTGTGTACTGCAGATTGTGCGTGTGCGCAAGGTGATGTGTTCGACTTTATGTCCCTTAAAGGTGTTACTCACTAGTTGGCTGTGTTCAGGAAGGGCTGACACCTCTAATTTGGCAGCTGTTCTCTGTCTGACCTCTCCTGCGTCACACTGGGATTTCCTATTGATTGTTCGTTGCTAAATTAATATCATGCAGCCTCAACTAAGACATTAGTGCTGTAGTAATATAGTCGCTTAATGAAGCATGAAAGTGTTTTTGGACAATAACATAAGATTACACTGTTGCACTGAAATAAAGGTTACAACAGCTTGATTCTGTTAGAGTCGTTTTATTTTATAAATACTTTTTTCATCATATAAAAAAACACACACTTGTCCCCAAACAAGTGGACAAGACAGGTGAAAAGATTGGTCAAAATCAGCTTCCAAACTAACAGGTGTGGTTTGAATTGAATGTGAATTCATACAGACCAACGACTACTAAACAAAGTGATAACTGGACATGATGTTACAAGATGCAACCATTAGAGCAAAGTGCAATAAAGTCATCTGAGTGTGTGTGTATGTGTGTGTGTGTGCATATGTGTGTGCATGCATATCTTTAGGGTTCAGACTTAGAATGACTGTGTGAATAGTCAGTAAACTATGAATAAATGCATGAGGTGTGAACACACTCTTGTTTGTCATTAACCTTTAATATCCCAGAAACTCACATATGGTTCTTAGATTTGTGCTACCATTGAGCCATTGCGGGACCTTTTTTTAAGAGCACTGCTGCAAGCTACACTAAAAGTGAAATAGAGACTACATTTTCAACATGTTATCGTTGGACGCCTGTTCTCCATCTGGGGCTGTTCTATTCTTGTGCCTGTCTCATTTGCCCAGGCAAATAAAACACAAAGATTGGCTTAATTGCTTCATTAACACCTGTTTTCTGTAGCATGACATCACTCTACCTCTCACATTCCTACCTGATGCAGTAAATCATGAAGAACAGATGCATGAGGGCTGTCGCCTTAATTTAAACCTGCTTTAAATCAGTGACTCTTGAGAGTCTGTTTTAGATTTGATTGTAAAACATCAACTGACTGAAGCGCATCCAGCAGTATAAAATAAGACTGAAGAAACTGAAGAAACACTTACTTCAGCTGTTAGTTCGAAGAATATCCAAGCTCTTATTATTAAGGTTTAGGCAAAACTGCAATTACTAGGATTCTTTTTGAAGAATGTTTGGTAACAATTTATGTGCATCTCTTTTAAGACATTCTGTTGACTATTGTATAGTAACTTTGCACTACTATACCGGTGATTAGGCTATCACCCGACTATCTTTCTTAAAGGTTCAAGACACCCTCGAGTACTTTTTTTGAGATTTTAAAAGATTTGTGTGTGTTGAGCATCAGTTATGATCCCTGTCATACCAGTTAGCACCTGTCAGCTTAATTGTGGGGAAAACTGGATAATTTTGAGCTTTTGTCAGCTAATTTCATCAAATAATTTTTGGAGCGTGATCAAAATCGGTGACGTAGCACGAATCTGCTAGTGGAGTGATGACGTGTCATTTCTCATTATTATTCATAGCTGAGTTTTCTTATTCTATGAGAAAACCCTGCATCCTAATTATTTATAAGAGCATGTGCTTTTCACAGGAAAAGCAAACCTGCCAAGCTATGAGACCCAATGACTGAGTGAGACCGAGCACAGCACAGTAATTAGCCATTGATAAAGGGTCGTATGGGTTTGTTTCCATGATCCATTGGGTTTGTTGCATGCTTTTCCCCGCTTTACTATCGAGGCCAATACAGCAAAGCTGTTTGTGTGCAGCAAGCATTTTGTCAGGAGAGCTGTCTGAGAATTGGAGAATGGCGAACTTTGTATTTTATCAGTTGAGCTTGTTCCCATTCAGACACATCGCCTATACCTGTGTTGCTGTGTTCTCACATGTTTAAATCCCTCCAGATTACCAGCAGGGCTACCAGCATGGTTGAAATAGACAAGGAAAGAGACCTGTTGAACTGCTATCCACTGTGTCTGCATTCAGACCCGGGGATTTAGGAGGAGAGAAGTACTCCTCATTTATAGTTTATATAAATATGGTCATCTTTATAGTGACATATCCAAATGTGGTTATGTGTATATGAAATTATGCATAACATACTGTATGTACAGTAGCAGGACATTAAATTGCTGTTTATTTCTTTCCATTTTAACTTTGTAAACTAAAATCCACTGAAAAAAGTGTTGCATGCAGAACTGTTGCAAACAATTTATTTGTGTTGAATTTAAACAAAAAATGTAATTAAATAATGTTCAACTTAATTTGTTTGTTTCAATTCAACACAAATAAATTATTTACAACCACTTAACGTAAAAAAAATTAGTAAATCCAAGGAATCATCTTTGAATATTTTTTTTTTTCAGTGTGGGTCTCCTCACGGTTTGTGTTCCATTTTGTGAGCCCACTGACAACTGTTGCTCACCTCTTTCTCCCCTGCTCATCTGGCCACGCCCACACCTCCCTCTGCTTGCAGAGCTCTACGCCCATCATAAAGCATTTTTTTTTTAATTCTGAGTCAGACTTGAACTAAAATAGGGGGGTTTCATGGCCCTTCAATATCTGTTGAAGGTTGGTCCACTATGATATCATATTTTAAACTCTATTTAGTGGCTTTTCAGACCCCCCTAGCAACACATTTTCAAAAAGTGACTAGCGACAAATCTAGCAACTTTTTTGGTGTTACTGGTGTTTTATAAACTCTCATGTGTCCATACTGTACCATTCCTACTCTTCTCAACAAGCTGCGGGTGATGCCGTTGACCGCTCCCCTGCCTCAGAGCACTTAAAGGCAGCGCAGTCCTTGTAAATCAGTCTCTCCTACCTGCAGCCTGAGAGTAGATCAGCCCTCTGCGTACCGACGGCAAATTATTTAGCACCTTGTGTGTGAGGTATTTCCATTAAACAGTCAAACCGATTTGCTTTTCCTTTGTTTTAAATTTAACAATTTAATTTGACCGTTTATTATTTTCTTGTTCACAGTCATAGATATTTTAGGGGCAGTTTTGGAACTTGTCTGCGTTTATTTCATCTGGGAGATTACTGAAAATTTACTACATGTCTATACTAACATACTCTATTCAAACAGCAATACATTTAGATAAATTGGCATGCATACATCATATTATTAAATACCTACATTGGCTATCAAACAAACGGAAACAGTTGGACAAGATAATATGACGCATGACGTGATCTAGCAACATTTAACGACTTTTCGGGCAGAGCTTTGCACCTTTGAAAATAGTTGGCATCACTAGTGAAGGGGCGTGGCCAGAGGCGATATATATATATATATATATATATATATATATATATATATATATATATATATATATATATATATATATATATATATATATATATAAATATATATAAATATATATATATATATATATATATAGCTAGCATTTGACAAAGGAAAACTTCCAGAATCTCTCATAGTTCAGTGCAGGATTTGTATAAGAACTCCTTAAAATGGAGCAGCTCCAACCATAACAGACAAAGCTGTGAAATGTGAGCTGTATTTTTATTTGTTAAAAATAATCTTTTACATCTATTGTTTCTAGCATTAACAGTATGTTGAAGTAAGGATGTAAACAACGGGAAATACTGTTTGGCACTGCTAACAATTTAGCTACATTTTATCTGATAAAACACATATTTATCTATCAAACCCCTGTAAACACCCACAGTCTTCGCCAGCAATGCATTGTTTCTCTATGCAATCGCTTTCCGTGCATTCTACAGCTCAAATAACAAACTCATAAAAGATATGTGAGCATTTCATTTTACTTACACATGCTTATGTGTAATAACAGATGTTATTTAAGAGAGCAGACATGAAGTTCAGTTATGTCCTCTTCATTTTCTGTCTAATTCAGGCTCAAACAACTGCAGCTAACAGGCACACTGATCTACAGTATTTACACAGCTAACATTATGTTAGCTGACCAATCAGAGCCTCTTTAGGGTGGGCTTTCCGAACTAGGAAATATGACGTTATCAAGTTAGCTGTGTAGTAGTATATAATTAAATTAAGATATATGAAAAAATAGCATAATGCACAATGATTTTATTTTTATATTTTTTACAAATGAAGCATGAGCATTACTTTGCACCCCATAAACACAATCAAGCCTCCAAAATACACTCTGAACCACCCCGTAATATATAAATTTTTCTTTAAGCATCTTTGCAACCACTGTTTATCAGTCAGAACCTAAAGGCTGAATAAAAACAAAAAGCCTCTTATGATGGAAATATAGTAGTGGAAACAGCATAACATCCAAAAGGGTTAAACATACTTAATGCATGTAAATACATGTGATGGCATTCATAGTTGAAGTGCTTGTAAAATGTTTGATAGAGTCAAAATGACACCAGGAATATCTTTGTTATCCGTACAGAGCCATATGCTATAAGGATATTACTTAAAACACTTAAATACATTTTGTTTAAAAATGCCATGCCAAAAAAATCTTTTATATAACTAATGTAACTAACAAACATTACCAAAGATGATCTGTTTAGTAGTATAGTACAAAGCACAAAAGAAAACTAAAATGTACATCAGGTTTTCTGCTATAGTTCATATCACTGTTGTATAAACAGCTGCAGTCACTTTAAGATATACAGACCTATTATTCTCATTCATGAATCTTTTTACTCTAGTGTTTACATAGACTTAAGACATAACTGTCTGTGGTTATGTTGAGACTCACCAAGTCTGTAATTCGGATTATATTTTGTGTGTAAGACTTAAATCAGTGTTTCAGACACTCTCTGTTGCTCTCCCTACTCTTTTTTTTTCATCAGAGGGATTTGCATTTATCAGTACCTCTAACACACAGAATATGGCGCAATTATTTTGTTTGGAAGCTGGACACTGTGAAAAGCTTTGGATGTGATTGTGAACACTTAAAAAACCAATCTATACAGTACAAGAATCTATACAGTATCACCAGACATAACATTGTGATCTTCACATGTATATTGACATTTGTTTTTACCGCTACCAACTCTGTTAAGTGGGAATGCACACTTCAAAAGAGCCACACACTAATGAGTTCACTTTAATTGGTTGTTTTCAATCATGTGGTTCTTGACGCGCAAAATTCAAATGAAGGGCAGGAAGTAAAAAGCTGAATGGGAGACATGGAAGAAACTCTGTATTTTTGTGATTTATACAATAATTCAAAGGAGATATAAGTAGAAAATAACCACAAATGTTGATTATTATATCATAAAGAGGGCTGAGTTTTCTACTGAAGTTTAATATATTTGCCTGTCGTCGAGAAGGTACATACTGTATAAGCCACATTACATGAAAAAAATAACATAGTAAATACTATAGTGTTTGATAGCGTTCTATAGACACAGTACTTGAATTAAACTGTCGTAGTTATTATATTGTTGCTGTTCAACGCAACTGTAGTAATAAACAAACTATTCAGTGGGCACCAGTTTACACTTACGTTACAGTATTTATTACAGTTTAGCTGTTTACCATTCTACAGCATTCATAGCATTCATTAACAAAGAGTTGTACACATTATACACTTTACTATGTGGTTCAAAAACATGTTTATTATCAATTACTATAGTTTTTCCCCATGCAGATATCTTCCAGACATCACAAAATAACCATGAAAGCATTCAAAAGCGTGGACACATAGTCTACATTATTATTTATTTATTTTTGTTAGGAGGACAAGTGCTCAACAATAATAACCGTCTCATTTTGTTGAAAGGGGAACATTTCTTTTTTGTTCAGTCGATGAACTTACCATCAACAAACATTCAGCACTGCGATGCATAGATGTTAATGTTACAGTTGTTTATTCCACCAAAATGCCAGTATAGACTTGGATTATTGCAAAACAAGACGGATATTTCATTACAGAAATTACATGGCTGGGTGCAATATTTATATTTATATTCTCCTGGGTTATGTAAAAGTGCGGTGGTGTTTGTATTTGATTTTTATAAAACTCACTAACATATTTATACACATAGCTAGACCTGTAATCTTTATTATTATCACATTCAGAAAATGAAAAATATGCACATAAATGTATTGAAATTTTTTATTGCATGCCGCCTTTTCCTCAGTTTTTCAGCCAATTTTCTGAACTTTCTCCTCTTTATGAACAAAAACTTTTGGAGTTTTATAAAAGCCGTTCGGCATTTCTTATTTTGGCTGATTTAAACAATTATAAACAACACAAAACGGAAACATTTTGATGTTCTTGTAGCAATTCCTATGTAGGAGAATGACTCCCTGCCCTCCATCTGAATTTCACACATCAATGTCATGTGAAAACAATCTATTGAAAAAAAAGAAAAGTCTGTAATCATTTTCTCACCCTCCTCTTGTTTCAAAATTCTCTTTTTTAAATATTTATGACAGAACAGAAGATATTTTGAAGAATGTTGGAAACCAGTACCGTTTATAGGCACTGTCTTCCATATAAAGTTTTCCTTACTATGGATGGTTCAGCTGTATTTTCACACATCACATGTGGCGTCCAACATAACATCGTACCTTAGGTGCCTTAGTAAACAAAGACTGAATCATTTTTGGGTGAGCTTTTTTATTTTATGTCCTCCCATTTGTTAAATAAGCTGTTGCGTGTTTGACATCTTTGAAGTGTATGCAGTAAATGTTTGTGTGCATATTAGCACACAACCCTAATAACAACTGACTTCTTTAATCTAAGTCCAATGAGATTGTTCTTGATCAGATTTTCAGCTTTGGCAATGTATAATGGTATCTTGCGATGTAAAAAAAACTTCTTTGTCAGCATTTAGAGCCTATTTTCTTTTGGGTGAAAACGTTTTGTTTTATGCTTCTCCAGTCAGTGCAGCGGACATCAAAGCACCTGGAAACTCATGTCAATAAATCCTCATGTGATTTAGCAGAAGTCCAGAGTGACACCTCCTGCCAGCCTCCTCTACTTAGTGTCTCTTTGAGTAATTCCACAGACACTTATGTCTCCATTTCTGTTACCATGTATGGCCTCTGTGTACTCCTTTATGACAATGAAACCCCAGCATTTATTCATTCTGCTTACACATTGCAGGCATTTCAGAGCTCTAGGGCTTGTCTGAGAAGTAAACACAAAAAAAGATGAGGGAGTGAGAGAGAATGACATATACCATCAGGATTCAGTGTCGGATTGCTCGGATTTCAATTTGGGCGGGCAGATAAGATAACAGACGGTCCCGTGATTTCAGAAGCAAGTAATTTACACCATAAACAATACCTGTACTTGTAGACTTGACTCACAAAAGCAAAATAAAATATAATTTCTAGACCTGAAAGGGACACTCAATGGTGCTCTCTGTAAAAGCAGGGTCTTAGCTTCAGATTTCTGTGAAATTTGGAGTGCGGTGCTTGCAGCAGGTCTTTGTGCTGTACATCAATGAGAACAGGAAATTAGTCAGTCTTTGAAGTACTTTGAAAACCTCGAACAAAAAAAAGGACAAAGTTAAAGCAAGTCATTCATTATTAACCCCCCAGATGGAAGCCGTATTGATTATCCATTTTGACAAACAAATCCGCCATTATAGATTTTGAATGCAGAACCCAGCTAAAACCGGATCACCCTTCCATCTGCCTCTTACATTAATTAGAGCAAAACTCATTTAGTGCTCAAGATAATACAAGGCTGTTTTGACATAAAAGCTTAAAATAAAGGAATATAGGTCACAAACCAATGCTAGTAATTTTACACACACACTCAAAGAAACTAGTGAGTCACTATCAAAATAATTAGTTGTCTTCAGTCTTGATTCAATTAACATCCACACATCCTTTAAGAAAAAAAAAAAAAAAGAACATTGTACCTTAGAAGTAAAACTAGGATATTTTTAGGAAAAACAAAACTTGAAATAAGTTCATCTTATTTTACCGCATTTTATATTATATTATATTATATTATATTATATTATATTATATTATATTATATTATATTATATTATATTATATTATATTATATTATATTATATTATATTATTCATTCATTTTCTTGTCGGCTTAGTCTCTTTATTAATCCGGGGTCGCCACAGCGGAATGAACCGCCAACTTATCCAGCACATTTTTACGCAGTGGATGCCCTTCCAGCCATAACCCATTTTGGGAAGCATCCACGCACACACTTACTCACACTCATACACTACAGACCGTATCCGCTGCGTAAAAACTTGCTGGATAAGTTGGCGGTTCATTCCGCTGTGGCGACCCCGGATTAATAAAGGGACTAAGCCGACAAGAAAATGAATGAATGAATGTTTGACATAAAGTTTCAAAACATAAAGAAAACACTCCACACAGACTACAATATTTTAAATATGCATTTAAAAATGCATAGATGCATGGTAGCATTGCAAGTCAGAGTTGGTTGAGCGCAGTGTTAAAATCACACAGACACCCCATTCTAGAGGGAGAAAATGAGACTCTGGATTACTCTAATGGCAAAATCATTAAGCACAAGAGGGACCCTCAGCTCTTACTTTGTGAAAATGGCTCCTGTGAGTGACTCCATAATCTCTCCTCTGAGTGCTTTTGTGGTGTCTCATTTCAGCTCCCCTGTGATCGTTTGTGTGTGCAGCTAGTTGTTTTTTGTGTTTCACCCCTGCATATGCAACACTGTTAGTCTTTGTGTGTGTGTGTGTGTGTGTGTGTGTGTGTGTGTGTGTGTGTGTGTGTGTGTGTGTGTGTGTCATGCAGCTGATAGCCAGTGTTTATGTTGTACTCTACTGATGTCTCCTACTCCTCGTGCTCAGACCATTACACACTATTACAGTGTGCAAGTTCTTTGTTCTGTGTGTCCATGATGACATGCTGCTGCCTGGATTTATATAATGTGCTACAAGCTAATAGCAGATGTATCAAACGTGGGAAAGGAACACGGCATGTGGCTGTAGGCTGTTTGTTTGAGTAGATATTTTTCTTGGACTCCGAAGCTGAATAAAATCATGCTCTGATGCTTTGCTGTTTTAACCCACAGGGTGTAAGCGAGGCACAACTCTGAGCTTGACTTTATCCCGGGTTTGTTTTGGTCTACTGAATATTAGTTTCTCAAAATAGCAACGCGCCAGCACTGTGCCTCAGAACGCCTTCCTTTTAAGACCAGAATGCCTATGGCCGCACATATGAGCGCAAATGCATTTGCTATTTTAACAGCGTAGCGCAACGCCTCAAAACGACTCTTGCGCCAAGCAGAAACTAGCAAAAGACTATTGCGCCGCGCCTTGCGCCACATTGCGCCGGGTGTATGATAGGGCCCAGTGTGTTCATGCATGCAGAATATCATTAGTTTTACTCTACAGAACTTCATATAAAAGCTGCAAGCGTTTTTGCACAGGCAAATCTAAAGGGTTAATGGTGCCAACTAAGGATCAACAGTAAAATTAAAAAGTTTTAACTTTTCCCAACAGGAAAAAAAATACCTCAATCAAGAGTTCATGGTTATTTGGTGTCATGGTTATGCAATCAAAAATGTCTCTATAATGGAAGGCAATAGGGCAAAATCATCCACAAACTTAATGAAAGAGTAGTTAATTTGAACAGTACACAAAGGTTAAAGCAGGTGAAATGGAACCCGTGTGATTGCATTGGTGCCATGATGGGTCCTGTATAGAAGTGATGTTTAGGAGGATTATTTTAACAGATACAAGGAAGCTAACTTTTATTCCCCATTTCCCCATAGCCTCAAGAGGCACACTAGTGACCAATGCTACAGGCTGTGGTCTTTATGTCATTTATACTGGGCCAAACTTCTTTGCCAGAAATGTCAGTTTGAATCTCACTCAGATCAGGGAGAGGGGTACATTGGTGCCATGACCCGGATGGCAGTGACGTTTAGAGGAACAAACAAAGGCCAGTTAGTACAAACTGTGCGAATAAACCCTACTCCCTTCCCTGAGGAGGCACACTAGCAACTAACTTAGAAGATACAGTACTTCACATCCTTGTTAGCAGCATGCCGGTTGAGTTCCCATTTTGAATGAGGGGAGTTACGTTGGTGCCATGACCCGAATAGTAGTGACGTAATGGAGGCCAGCTTGTAGGAGCAGTGCAAGTAAACCTCACTGGCCTGGCAACTGCAGTTTTTCATGGCTTTGTTAGTTTATCCGACTGCCATGCCAAAAAATGTCAGTTCAAATCCTGCTTGGAGCAGGGGAAGAAGGACCAGAAGGGTTGCCGTGACCTGGATGGGAGTGATGTTTAAGGGGATGATTGTAACAGAGGCTGGCTTGTAGTAGAGTGTGTAAACTCTACTCCCCAGGCCACAGGAAGTTCACTTACCATCCACACTGGAGGCTGTGGTCTTTTGTGCCCTTTTAGCGAGCCTGCCTGCTGCCTCTCATTCCAGAAACGCCGAGTCCAATCCCACTCAGAGTATGGCAAGAAAAACCAGGGGGGATGCAGATGTTCAACTGTATTAGTTTACAAATCATGCAACATGATAAAAGTATTTTGAGGCTATAACATAGTGTTGATTAAGAAATCAAACAAAAAAACTACCCTGTAGTATATTTTGTGTTTGTCTTAAAAGATGTTTTGCATTCAATGCAAGTTCTAAAGTACAAAAAGCTATCCAAAGATGGTTGTTTGATGAGGGTAATTAGTTTGCATGGTAGACGAGGATGTGTTATTTTATATGTTACTTGATCGTGAATAGGGTTGCAGCTGGAAGGCTATTCGCTGCATAAAACATATGCTGGATAAGTTGCCGGTTGATTCCGCTGTGGCGACCTCTGATTGATAGAGGGACTAAGCTGAAAAGAAAAATGAATGAATGAAGGAATGTATTTGTGAATTATTTTGTTCCTGTTTTAAAATGTGGAGGTACTGTTTGTTTTATGCATCATCGGTTTTTTGAAACCATACGTTGTTTTATTTAACAGCAAGGACCGCAATGAAAACAAGCCCAGGGCTTTGTTTTTATCTTCGACAGTTTTTATTTCAAAATGTATGGGATACTTGTATTTTTGTACAGCTTTTCTAAAATCTGTCAAATAAAATTTAATTCAATTCAGTTCTACACTGTAAAAAATAAGTCAGTACAAATATATATATATATATATATATATATATATATATATATATATATATGTATGTATGTATGTGTGTGTGTGTGTGTGTGTGTGTGTGTGTGTGTGTATGTATATATATATATATATATATATATATATATATATATATATATATATATATGTGTGTGTGTATATATGTATATGTGTATGTATATATGTATATATGTATATATTCGATACAAAGAATACAATCCGATATATTAGCGATACATTTATGACATATTGCGATGCGACACGATACGATTCACACCCATATCACGATACAATGCGATAATTCAGCACTAATTAAATCAAGTTTATGAGATGATGTGAAAGAGGATGCTGTGCCATTGAATGAGTTTGATTATTTATTAACCAAGCAAAACCAAGACTTTTTTTTACAAACTGGCTTTTCTCTCAGAGCCAGAGTGTCAGTTTACAGTAGAGGGCCATTTTAGAACATATAGCACATATTATTTAAGTATTTTCAAGATAAACAGAATGTATAAGTGCAATATATATTAAAATATATATATTTGCACTCTTTGAACATAAAGGTTGAGCATTGCACAACAAGAATTGTGATTTAACTTTTCAACTATGAAAACAAGTTTTACAAAGATATATTTTGCCACTGAATATTCAAAACTTAAGGTCGTGAACTAGCAGTGTTATGCTGCTTTGAAACATCACTGTCACTGTAAACAACAGGCTAATAAAAATATAACAAACCAGCAATCTTCTTGCTGTGAGGTGGTCAAACTACCCACTGTGCCACCGTGACACCCATTATTTTTATCATTATTATTATTATTATTATTATTATTATTTTTATAATTAAATAAAAATTAACAGGAGGAGGTGTTTAAAACCGCCTAGTGCGGCAGTATAGAGAGGGCGGCGTCCACAACACCCAGTTATATCCGCGCATAGGGTGGCAGAATAGAGGTCCGCGACACCCGCGCGTCCTCAGTTATATCCGCGCATAGGGCGGAAGAATAGAGGTCCGCGACACCCGCGCGTCCTCAGTTATATCCGCGCATAGGGCGGCAGAATAGAGGTCCGCGACACCCGCGCGTCCTCAGTTATATCCGCGCATATGGCGGAAGAATAGAGGTCCGCGACACCCGCGCGTCCTCAGTTATATCCGCGCATAGGGCGGCAGAATAGAGGTCCGCGACACCCGCGCATAAGGCGGCAGAATAGAGGTCCGCGACACCCGCGCGTCCTCAGTTATATCCGCGCATAGGGCGGCACAATAGAGGTCCGCGACACCCGCGCGTCCTCAGTTATATCCGCGCATAGGGCGGCAGAATAGAGGTCCGCGACACCCGCGCGTCCTCAGTTATATCCGCGCATAGGGCGGCAGAATAGAGGTCCGCGACACCCGCGCGTCCTCAGTTATATCCGCGCATAGGGCGGAAGAATAGAGGTCCGCGACACCCGCGCGTCCTCAGTTATATCCGCGCATAGGGCGGCAGAATAGAGGTCCGCGACACCCGCGCGTCCTCAGTTATATCCGCGCATAAGGCGGCAGAATAGAGGTCCGCGACACGTCACTTCATTTTCATAACCGGTCACTTTCGTTTTCACATTGGGGTTGAGGGCGGCGTGATCGTCCTCTGCATGGAGCAGCAGTTCAGCTTGCTCCGGCCCTGCAGATGAACAATGCAATAACATCCGTTATTGGCATAGAGTGCACAAAACTTTTGCGCATGGAAAAAAAACTTGCAATGCTTTTCTCACCACTTTTGGAGCTGGAAGCTACAGTTCAAGCAGTGCGAAAGCCGGGGATGTAGGTACACTGGAAGATGCTTTCACAACAACACCGTGGCGCCGCTTCAAGTGAGATTTCAGATTACTCGTACTGCCCGCGTATTTTATAGATGCGCGGCACATTTTGCAAATTGCATCTGTCCTGTCATGTCGTCCATCCTTAAATCCATAATGTTGCCATACTTTAGATTTAAAACTCAGTGGGGAATAAAATGTTTGTTTTGCTTCTCGCGCTTTCTGAGGGCGCACCACTAGCTTCATCCGCACACCTGATACACTGAGTTGTAGTGTAAGTGTACACATCCGCAAATCCGTTAGGCTTACTTTATGTAGGTCGATTAAATTATGCGCCAAAAACAGGTTGACAACACTTGTTAATAAATAAAAAATACATTCTATATTAAAAAAATAAGCTGTATCTCGGAAAAACCGATGCATCTCGCAAAAACCGATGCATCTCGATTTGCTTCCAAAATTTCATTCATCCTCTGCTGCTCAACCGATGCACTCGCATCGTGCACGCGCATGACCGCGTATCGATACATATCGATTAATCTTCCCATCCCTAGTATACATGTATATATATATGTATGTATGTATATATATATATATATATATATATATATATATATATATATATATATATATATATATATATATATATATATATATGTATATATGTATGTATGTATATATGTATGTATGTATATATGTATGTATATGTGTATGTATATATATATGTAAATGTGTTTATATATATGTATATATATATATATATATATATATATATATATATATATATATATATATATATATATGTGTATATATATATGTATGTATATGTGTATGTGTGTATATATATATTTCCTGAAAATATCTACTGCACTGACCTATAATTATTTGTCAGTAATACAAAAAAACATTTCATTGGGTTAACATAAGATTATTACTTTTCTGGAGAGTTGAACTACTCTGAAAACTTTTTAGGTTGTGCCAACTAAACTTTTTTTGTTTGCAGAACAGAAATGTCTAAAGTTGAGTGAACAAAAAAAATCTCTTTTGGAAATTATTACTAAGAAATATTACATAAACAGAATAAACAAACACAGTTCAGTTGAAAAAAAAACCTAAAACAGACAAATGTTAACAAAGCATTTATCAGGTACAGAATTAGAAACAGGACAGGAGATAAAGCAACAATAACAGTAAACAAGACAAGGATCAAAACATGGCTGGACAAACAGGGAAAAATGAATTACAGTGCTTTACAGGGGAAAACAAAACTCAGCAAAGAGTCTGTGTGAATCAGGTGTCTTTATAGTCCTAGAAATCAGTCCATTATGAGTTTCAAGCTCTGAATCAGAAACTGGTTCCTCCAGTTGACTTTTAGTTTGAGCATTTGATTTGTCATTTAATTATTACAAGATTTTACTGAGTTGTTCATGAAAATTCATTTTACTGAGTTGATCATGAATCAAATACACCTGATTTCTCATCTGAGGATGCATTTTAATTAATTGTTTGATCGTTTGAGCAGTTATCATTCGGGTAGTTGTTTTAAAGGTGCAGTAGGTGATTGTCTTCAGAAACATTTTTTGTTGTGCTGGTTAAGTCTCTTCACATTCCAATAGCAATGATTAAAGTAAATTATCTAAATGTATGTATATGTATATTCTATTCATCCAATTAAATATTGTTGGCTCGACATTTCCCATAATTCCGATAAGTTGCCCATACTGTCTCTCAGCAAATGCAGATTTGAACAATTGCCATTTATGCAGACCCGCCGATGCGCATTCATGCAGGCTGCGGTCACATGGACACGAGTGACAGCTCTAAAAACAAATGCTGAATCAAAACTTTTTAAAAATCTAAATCAATATTGGAGTTACTTTTGCACGCTGGAGGAAGGACGACACCATGGCTGAAGTATCTCTTTCAGGCATGCGCTAAGCATTTCTTTTTGTAGAACAAACTAGGTAAATGTGAGATGAAAATTCACTTGAAAAGTCTTTCTGCAGCTGTGCCCCCAAATGATAAATTACAAAAGAATAATAATTTCAAAATCTGTTCACATTATTGCAGTAGTATTTTGTAGTTGTTGTTAATAATAAAGACATTTTGCTCACAAAACTAATCTTTTAATGAAGAAAATTTTGATTTAGGTCAAGTAAACATGTTGAATGTAGTTAAATGCAGTAATTTTTACTGACCAAAAAAAAAATAATAATAATAATTTCAACATTTTTAAGTTTTAAAGTTTTTTTTAAGTTTTAAATTTTTTACAGTGTAGTGTTCACTTTGTCTGGAAGCTAAAGTGCCATTTTAAAGTAAAGTTTTAGCAGTTTTCAGAAAATATATTTTTTTACTATAAATATAGCATATTTCCATATTTCCAGTGAACCAACCAACTTTAACCTTATTTTATTTAAGACTTTGAAAAATCGATTTCATAGCGTACTGTTGTAGATAAGAGAATCTGTACTCCACATTGAGTTTTCTGTGTATCTTTTCAGCAGGATCGTGCACTTTTCCACTCTCCGCATGATTCCATTATCTAGGAAGCTTCTGAGCAGCCGAGATACTGCAGGGAAGAAGATTTGGCCCATGACGTGAACATGTGGAATCCAGAGAGACATTTTGTTCCAAATAGCATATTGACAGAGAAACCGTATGTGCTCCTGGCAGACGTTTTAAGACTTTTTAAGGGGCGCCAATTGATGCAACGGTTTTATTTGTGGTGGAGAGCCGAACATGATTTAATAACGGAGACGTGCTGTCTATAGCTCAGCCGAGGCTCAAGTGTAATTGAGGTAAATGATCAGATCAGTTTGGAGAGCACTTGTGAATAAAATCCAGCGGCTCTTGTTTGGTAGTTCTAAATCACATTTAATAACCAGGTTGTTTTTTTAAGCTGGTTAAAGTCTTATGTTCTTATAAAACCTTCTCCCAGTTGGATAGACTTTGATTTAGTGTTGAGAGGGTCAAAGAAGTTGTTCTTAAGCCTGGCTGTGTGTTTATTTGAGGCTGCTGATGTTAGGTGAGGTTTTGTTGTGATGTTGCCGTCTGTTTTTTTTCTTCTCACACGTAGGCTGGTTTAATGTCACAGGCGCAGTGTTTATCCAAGAGGAGAACCTCAGCAAATCACGTACACTGAGCCTCGGTAACAGCTAATGTTACAGCTAATGTTTTCACATGTTTTTTGCTCTTGTTGGCTGTAGATCATTATGTAGATCAAATGATGCAGTTTTTTCTGCGGTGTTTAAGTTGTTTTTTGTTCTCTCATCACGCTTTTCTTTTTTTAAATCTCGAAATCAACCAAATATCAGAAATTTACCTTTATTTTACTTACTGGGATAAATTACAGCACTATTATGTTATTTTTGCATAGAGATTAGTGTTTTTATACACTCTAAAAACATCTTGCTGCCTTGCTGCTTTTTTTTTATTGAATCAAATCAACTTTTCAAGTCATCTCAACTTACATCAAACTGTAAAAAAAAAAACCCTGGTGTTTTTTTGTTTTTTTTTTTGTTTAATTAAATGAACTTTTTTAGTCATCTCAACTTCAACTCAACATCAATCAAACTGACCAAAAATATTAAGTTAAATTTTGCATAACTTAAAAATTTTGTCAAAACCTGATTAACTTAAAATAAGTTAAAGCAACATAAACATATTTGTTGTCTTGACTTTTTGTCATTGCATTTTTTTACAGTGTAGGATTGTTTGTATAATATTTTGACTTAACAACATTTGTTGCATTACATGTCAGTGGTGACAGTTAAAACAACATTTTTCTTTTTTTTCTTGCAGAGTTTGTAAAGCAAACACCATTTATTGGGATATGAGCATATTGTACAAAACATAGAAGTTACATGGTACAAATAAATATGACACAATTTTCAAAAGGCCATCCGCTGCGCAAAACATGTGCTGGATAAGTTGGTGGTTCATTCTGCTGTGGCGACCCCTGATTAATAAAGGGACCAAGCAAATAAATGAATGAATGAATTTTCTTTTAAGTTTTGAAAGAGCAATCAGCAATACATACTTATTTAATTTAGTTAACATTCATTCATTCATTCATTCATTCATTCATTCATTCATTCATTTATTCATTCATTTTCTATTTGGCTTAGTCCCTTTATTAATCAGAGGTCGTCACAGCTGAATGATCGCCATTTAATTAACAATCAATATTTATTTACCTGAAATTATGGCATGTGTCTTATGTACACTGCTCTTTGACATCAGATTATTCGGATTATTTAATCGGATTATTTAATATTCCCAGCAGGCACAGGACGTCAACATGTTGTCTGATTGTCATTGTACCCCAACATTGTGGGGACATTGCATTTTGTTTGGAAATTAAAATTGTGTTGACGTCAGAACCCAACGTCAGGCCGACGTCAATGTCTAACCTAAAATCAACCAAATATCAACATCTAATGATGTTATAGCTTGATGTTGTGTGGACATTTACCACTATGACGTCTATCAGACATTGGATGGCCATACTTGATAAATGAATGTCAGTATTTTATGTCAATATGATGTTGGTTTAAGATGTTGGCTCGACGTTGGATTTTGGTCATTTTCCAACACAACTTAAAATCAACGAAATGTCGACATCTAATAATGTTACAGCTTGATGCTGTGTGGACATTACCAATATGACGTCTATCAGATGTTGGATTTTGATTGCCATTCTTGATGAATAAAGTCAAATGTTGGAGCATCGGATTTTGGTCACTTTTCGACACAATCTAAATCTACAAAATATCAAGGTCATTTGACATCATTATTGCATATCAAAATAACGTTAGGTTTACATGCTAGCTAGTCATTGAATTTTGGTCACCTGAAGTCATGACCTAAATCTACCCTTATATTAACATCTTATGACATTGTGTGCCTGCTGTTTTTTGTCTAGTGAAGCAAGGTATTGGCAAGGTATTAGGCTTGCTAAACTTCACCATTTTGTTCATTCATATTCAACATGCACATTCACATTTTCATTTCTTGATGCACCTTTTCACCACCACTAATGGGGTTGATGGTGAAAACCTTCCTGTGTTTTCCTCTCTGCTGGGTCCATTTATGTCTAATTTCCCTTTCGTTCAAATAAATCTATTCCGCTCTCTCCTAAATGTCACAGCAGGCATATGAACCAATCAATCATTTACCAACATAACGTCATGAATCATTGGCCATTTAATGTATCTCTTCCTATATGTATGTAGCCTGTGCAGGTTCTTTGTGACTAAACACCAAGACATTTATATGCCATTTTTTGTAATTTACTGTATTCAGGCTATACAGTTGTTCACAGGACATTTATATATATACACTTATACTCATATAAGTGAATGAGAATGAATTTTAATGGAACCCGATAGCAATAAATCTCACAAAGGAAACATTTTACTATATCACAGACTATTCCAATCACATGCTGCAGAGACTCATTCCCATACTGAAATAGACATGGCTGAGTTGCAACTACGCATGCAAAGGGTGAAGTTATCCTTAAGGGGATGTTTTCCATGCAGCACAGATGGACACAAATCAAACTTTTGGATATTCACTGATTGATTTACTGTTGAAGGATGAGGGAAATGGCTTACAGTAATAGACAAATTACACACCAAACATGATGACTATGAAAATAACGATATAGTAATCGTTCTAAAAATTCGTTGTGAGTTTGAAACAACAGAAGCGATCAGACCACAGCTATAAGATATCAATAGAGAAACTGACATTGGGATCGCTTCCAGAACATTTTTTCCATCTAATAAATAATAATAATTAAAATAAATAATAATAATAATATTAATTAAACAGTTAGCTTATTATATAGCAGTAATAAGCATAAATATAGCAGTAAAAAGGGTTCACAAAATTTAAAGCTACAAACAACATAGTGGAAACTCACTGCTTGATAGTAAGCCCATATTTTTTACAAATTATTTAAAGATAATAGCACCTTTCACACCGAAATACCAGTAAATATCTTTAAAATTACGAGGGGTACGTTTCCCAAACAAGGACATATCTTGCGGCTGAACTATCATAGTATGATTTTCGTTTGGGAAAAGAATGATGTAGTGATGAGTGTTTCCCAAAACTGTAGTTTCTCTGTCACAGATCCATTGTTTGAACCATGTTAGTTATAACCATTAACCATTAATAACATGGTGGAGTAACAACTTCTTTAGAGATAAAAAACATAATTTTTTGTGCAAATTATGTTGTATTACACATACACACTTTTTTAAGTACAATATTAGGCTATTTTTTAGTGAAAACATGCACCTCCATATTAACATGCATCTCCATATTAACTGAAATATACAAATGCTATAATTATATAATTATATTCCAAATTCTGTTCTAAAACATAAAACCACTTACAAAAAGCTAACAGCTAATTTCATATATAAATCATATAAATTGTTAATGGTTGTAATTTACAGTCTATTTATTAAGAAATAAAAAAAAATCTAAATGAATAGGGCATAAGGGGGATAACTAGTAATAGAACACAACCAGGAACTATGCTCCTAACTACAACTCTAGAAGTGTATTTGCAAGCGTAGCTTTGCTATGCTACGCTTGCAACTTGCGACTTGCGACCTTAGTTGGCTAACGATGGTTTTCGGAAAAAAAAATGCTAGGACGTTTTTGTAATTTTTCCCAAAAAGCACCATTCACTCATCAATTCTAAAATACTTGCAAAATTTAAATTGGTAATAAATAATGATGAAAAAATGCATAGAATTAATGCAAGAAAGAAAATAAATAAATAAATAAAATACTTCTGGTACACTGTGCTAGTTGTGGCATCTTTGTGTTGCCTTATTTGAATATGCTTGAAAAAATAATTGTTGTTTTTGTTAGTGATTGCTAACAAAATTCATTGTTTTATTTAGGGTTCCACAATCATTTGAGCATCAATATCACATATATCGCTATATAATTTCAGCATTAATATCACAATGTGTGTCTGCTATAGTCGCAGGATATGTAATGTTGAGTTGGGTTTAGTTGACCAGAAGCCATCCTTTTTTTTTTTTTTTTGCCTGTATTTTCAAGGCCTGTGACTGTATAAATAGTTCAATAGAGTTTAAAGCATTCAGGAACAAGAAATTGGACCATTGTACCTATGGTAATAAAGGTATAAATAAACAATATTATATCGAATTACGATAAAATTTTTGTCAATGACAATGAAAAGCTCTGGACATTTTTACTCTATATATGATCTAAGAGCCAATCAGCAGCAATATGCAACAGTGGGAATCTAAAAGTATGTTGATATTAGAGATATGCAGATTTTTCGGCTGTAGTCTTTGTTGGGGTACTCTTTGTTGTGATTTATTCTTTTGTTTAGCTTTGTTGTTTTGTTTCAGACACATACTAGAAATTCATTATAGTGCTTAGAGCCTTTCCTCCAAACAATGAAAAAAACATCCATCACAACCAAGCATACATTAAATACATCATTTATTACGTAATACAAATGGCATGACACTTGTATTTCATAAATACCACCAATATAGACAAACAAAGTTGAACGTACTTCACTGCAGTCCAACAAAACAGTGATAAATCTTGTGCGAAAGTAGCTCAGAGGAATCTAAGTAAACATCAAACTGGAACAACATTATGTACAGTACACATGCCATGAATTAAGCGTTGCGGAGTGGGAAGTTTTGTTTGAACTTTTGCCTACTGGCTTTTTTTGAGTTTGAATTCTGCTCTTATATCATAAAGGCAACATTCGGGGCATTTTTAATCTTCATGCATCAGTAAGAAGTTGTCCACACTGTGTCTGTACTTACAAATGTGACACTTAATCACCTCCCAGACAAGATATGCTTCTCAAAATGTTATTTAGCTCTGGAGCTGAACATTTTAAGGACAAAAGTGCCTATGAAATAAAGGACCATCCTACACAGGGTATCTGCAGGGTCAAGCTAAATTTTAGGCCTCAAAAAGTCCTAAATCTACTGAAATATTTTGTTGCAGGTCTTTTTTAACAGGTCTTTAAATAATTTAAAGACTTTTTAACTTAATTAATTTAATTTTCCTTTGTTCATGAATGAATAGATGCCCAATCTTTCCATTAACACTCATAGAGTCACCAACAATCCATCTGAAAAAAACTTTTTTTTTTTTTTTTTTTAAATAGCATAATTTAATTACTTTCCTTACGGTGACATTTGTTTAAACATTCTCTATTTATTTATTGCCGAGGATACTGACCTGACCTATATTTTTTATTGTTAAATTATTATTGTATTATTGAATGTATTAAATTCTAATAATTTTTTGACAGGGCAAGTGAAAATCTTTTTCAACTGGGATATTCGAAAACATTCTTAGCATTTAGCCCTGTATAAGTCTGATATTTTATTCATAATGGTCTTAAAAAAGTCTTAAAAAGTCTTTAATGTAACTTGATGAAACCTACAGAAACCCTGCTACAAAAAAAAAAAAGTCTTCTTCCCTTTTCAGTTGTACAGACACAGAAGATGGACTATAATGTGCACCAAGAAATTTTTCTGTATATTTCTCTGGATAGTGAAAGTTTATACTTCAATCCAACATTATAATATGCAAAGAAAACATTTTTGTGTCAGAGAAATTGAAGTACCCTATTTGTGTGTAGATACACTGGTAAGTGTTTGCAAACAATTTATTTAGGCTGAATTTAAACAAATAAATTAAATTTAGTAATGTTAAACTTATTTTTTTTGTTTAAATTCAGCCCAAATAAATAGTTTGCAAACAGTTTCCCGAAAACTTTGTGTAAATCCAATCCTTTTTTGCAGTGTATGTGTAATTCTTTAAAAAAAGTGCATATTAATTGGGGGTTACCACAATAAAACTGGTGGTGTTTAAAGCTTTTCAAAAATGTGATTTGTATTTGTAAAACTTTCAATGACAAAATTACTTGGTGCTTTTTAGATGCTGAAGGTGACATCAAGCTAATCCCCATAGCGTGACATTATGCTTAATCACTAAGATGAAGGTGCAATTCATGACAATTTGCATGCCAATCCACTGTGAACCATGTCTAATTGAAAGACACTAACGAATGTAAACACTTTACTCAACAGGTTAAACGTGTCCACAAAGGAGGCAGCATTAATATAAAGTTCTAATACAACAGTAAATCACATCTCCACAGTTAGAGCAAAGATTGCACAAATATTTCATTTAGCACATGATGTTGCAGGTCGGAGTTTGACACGGCAGGTCTACATGCAGAGAAAAACCTTCCCAGAAGGGTGCACTGTTAACATATCTGTCCGAGCTGTCACATTCACTTTCACATCCTGAAAAAGGACACGGCATGCTTTTGCAGGTGGAGCGCTGTTTACAGAGAAACAGCTGGATTGAGATCTCCGTGCTCCTTTAAATATTTACAGATACATTTGCGATGTTTGAATTGTGTTTCCAAAGTAAAATCTCGGACAGATTTACAAAGCACCCTTTTAGGAAGTTTCAATCTTAACTTACACTGGTGTAATGCTTACAGAAATATAGATATTTTTATCACTACTGTTCATCTATTAAAGTAAACATGTGGAAATGTCTGAAATCTTCAAATCACTTTTGCTTTGCTCACAAAATTGCCTAAAGACCACAAAAAAGCCACAACTTATACGAAGAGCAAAGTTCACAGTTTTCGACAGCAGAAGCAGGCTGCACTGTAACAGGGACACTAGCCCTAAATGAACAGCTCACAAACACTGACAAGTTTTGAAACAGTTTACCACGTATGGGGTGTATGATATGCATGAAACATTACATTAAATGCCTAGCTTAGAAACTCAAGTGAGTGAGGAACAGAGAAATGATTGTACGCTTTGCACAGCATGCAGTAGCTGAGCCTGACAGGAAGCTAGATGCCTCCTAATTTATTTATCTTTCTAGATATTGGTATTTTTAATAGGGAGGCACATTATGTCTTTGATAAACGGTGAATTTCAGGGATTAATGCAGAAACTTGTTGGACTTTGCTCAGTTGTACTGGAAAAAGCTAAGAACGTTCTCAGGGTGAGTAAGGATTTGGCGGCAATCTGAGCTGAAATGACATAACGGTGATCAAAATGGCCCACCGGAGAAGTTCTGTTATCATGGTAGCACATGATTTAAACTAGTGATGTAAATTTTAGTTTATGCTTTAAAAATGTGGTATTGAGAATTAGTTAAGCGGTTGCTGTTTGGCGACTGTCTAAGAATGTTCAAGTTACTCAATCACACATCTAAAAGACTGAACTACTATCTATAATTGAGCAGTTTCCTTAAACAAGCTGGTTTGACCAGGCTTCTTTACTTTTTATTATTATGTAAGAGGTGTTGTTTCTGTGCGGGGTTGGAAGTTAGGTAATTTTTAACCTAGGTATTTTTAGATTTACTTTAGACTAGTTGAAGCAGTGCTGTGCCTGGTGTTAAAATATAAAAATGTTTCATTTTTTCCTGAATAAGTAAAAATGGCCTGTTTTGCAGAAGTGAAACCTGATAATGCTGATGTGAAGCGTTGCTTCTGTTTTGTGCATCTGCGACCTGAATGATAGAGTTTAAAATGCAATTTTACCCAATTTTTAAGATGAATCATTTTGGCAAATGCAAAATCTGCTGTAATTTGATAACCTAATGAAAGCTAATCATTCTTTAAAGCTTCAGTTTTGTTCCTCAATTTATTCAAGGTGACAAAAACAAGAATCAGAAGGGAAGTCCTTTTAGTGAACAACCACTTCAATGTGTTTATCACAGAAGTGCACTTGCCACGAACATTTCTGCTCATTTAAAACTGAATTGATAATCATTTTTAAGGTTTAGTTTTGTTTTCATGTACTACTTGAGTGTGCTAGCCTTTTTGAACGCGTTCATAAAGAAATAAACTAAGCAAGAGATTTTAGGAGAGAAAACGATGAGGTAGATGAGTAAAACAAACGTTTAAAAAATGTCCCTTTTTCCATCACACACCCACTATTGGCCACTTACCAGATAAGGCGTAACCTGTCCTTATGTGACACATTGAGAAATCAGGACCAGTGGAACGAGTCAGGACTCACCAAGGTGATTTACAACACTCTCATTTGGGCTTTGCTGCAGTTCCCATTAGAGTCTGTTTTATCTGCTGACAGGCATTCCTCTTTCGCCAAGTTCCCCTCAGCATGGTCACTGTCCCCCGAGCTGCCTTTGCTCTGCTCCCGGTTTTCACTCTGCCAGCTGTGTGCATTATATATATATCCATTGTTTGGCCTGACGTTAGGATAGCGTGACCTGTTGAGACATAGGATCTCCTTAAACGCGTACCTGAAATCTGGACTCCTACAGTAGATCAGTGGGTTGAAGGCAGAGTTTGCGTACCCTATCCAGTTTAAGATTCTGAAAGTCCAGATGTCCACCGAGCCCTTGGGAATAACATTGAGTACAAAAAATGGTAGCCAGCACAGTGTGAATACACCCATGATGATGCCCAGAGTCTTCAAAGCTTTATGTTCCTTCAGGTAAAACTTGGCCTTCTTGGTGCTCCTCATCTCGCTGTGGTTGTTCGCCACATCTTGATTTCTGCTGTTGGATTTCTGAGCATGAAACCGGCCTTCAGTTTTGTTGATCTTCTTCAGCTGCTTCCTTGCCTCCTGGAACACACGGCTGTAAACAAAAACCATGATGACCAGGGGGATGTAAAAGGAGATTATGGATGACACAATGGCATAGGAATAAGTTATGTCAAATTCACAACAGTATGTATTGTTATAGCAACAGAGTGTCTCGTTATCAGTGGAAATCCACCACTCCATATGGATAGGTAGGTAGGAAACGAGCCCGGCGATGACCCATACCATCAGCACAATGAAGCGAGCTCTGTTCTTGGTCAGTAAGGACTGGTAGCGGAATGGGGATGTGATAGCGATGTAACGATCCATAGCGATGACACAGAGTGTCTCGATACTGGCCGTGACGCACAGAACATCAGTGGCGGTCCAAAAATCACACAAGAAGTGGCCAAAGTGCCAAGTGTTCAGGATGATGTAAAGGGCACCGAAGGGAATCACTACCAATCCCATGACCAGATCAGCGCACGCAAGTGATGTAATGAAGCAGTTAGTGACGTTCTGAAGACGCTGGAAGCGGCTAATGGCTGTAATCACCATCACATTGCCAAAGACGATGATCAAGACAAGAATGGACATGAGTGTGCCCAGCACTGTCATCTGTAGTTCGCTTTTGGTGGAGGCATTAGTATTGTTTGGACAGATAAGATCTTCGGGTATTGAGGACCTTATGTTTCCCATGACCTGACAGAGATCAAGAAAGAAAAGCAGAAGAAAACACGTTAACACAGTTAACATAGGTTTGTGCAAACAGTAAGTTGTAAAAACAGTGTAAATCCATGCAAAGACAAACCTCCAGAAAAGACGTCCACCTCAGCTGCTCCTTCCATGCAAAGTTAAAATACTCCTTTGTGTGTTAAGAATGAGTATATCCTCTTTTCATGGTGGCTTTTTCTAGCATGCACTCTCTCTCTCTCTCTCTCTCTCTCTCTCTCTCATTCACTTTTGCTCTCTCTCTTCCTCCTTCACAGCTCTTTTCTCTTTTCTCAACCTCTCTCATACGCAGCCAGTCTGCTGAGCGGTGTTACGTTAAATGTGGCTCTCAGGCTATTTGTCAAGCCCTTATAGCATTCTGTGATGACATCACAGCTGACTTTCAGCCAATGAGCATAGAGTGAGGTGAAGGCTGGACTGCTGCTATAGAGAATTAAGGAACAACAGTGAGACACTTTGAGCACTATTTCAAACAGTTCATGCAGACCAGGCTTAACATTGTTTTATGATCGTAAAGGAGCTATTTCATAAAACCTTTGACATTAACATGAGAAAATATAAATATTATACTGGAGATTAAAAGTAGGCACACAAAGTTCAATATTAATGTATAATCTACCAGCACATGCAAATTTCAATTTTATATTTCAATATGAAATTATTTCTTTTTTGACATTTGCATTGCATTATGCATTTAACACTTTTATCCTAAAAGACAATAGAGAGACATAAGCAATTCTTTTTAGCGCCTATAGTTTGCATGATATGCAGTACCAAGTTTTTAGAAAACTAGACAAGGAAATGAGCTAGAAGCTAAATGCAAACTAGAGAAGGAAATTTGTTTATCTATCTATTTGTGTGTGGGTGGATTAGGTGTTCCCTTTGGTCATGCATGGAGACTGAACGTCCACACAAGGATAGTAAAACAGTAGCAGAAATAGCTTAAAATTTGTGTTTGTTTCGGAGGTTTGCTTTGATTTTAAGACTGGAGCAGTGTTACAATATGTCCATGATCCAGAGATGAAAATCTGTATACGTCTTTACTTTGTTCATTTTGTGAAACAATGCCCTTATCAATGTTTTGAGCTGCTGGCTTTGCTTCCTGTGGGCCAGACTTGCTGAGCAGGTCTGGACAATGTTTACATGCTAGGGAGACACTTAGGGCATACACACACTATGCTATCCGAATCGTGTCCAGGCCCTTTCCCAAATTGTTGGAGTAGTGTGATTGCTCTGAATTGGGCTCAGGCACGGTTATTTTGGCCGGCCTTGGCCCGGTTGGAAGAGGTGTGCCAGAGAGCGGTTCACTTGGGCTTCACAGTCTACTTGTAATGTGGGTGCAAAGGGTGCCTGAGCCAGAAAGTGAAGATGAGACATGATATTTAAGGGATTGTTTCATAAAGATTTATTAATCATTCTTACTGTTTAATGAACGCAAACTGTTATAGATTTGAAAGACACAAACCCCTCACTGCACGACAGCTGCACCTTCAGCAACCTCCTAATACCTGCAGCATGAGGACTTTAACTGTTTATGAGTGTCAAAAGTGGCTGATCTGTTCGGCGAAATATTTGACTGCGTGTTACTGCATTTCAAACGACTAAAAAAACATAACTGTGCTGAGCAAGAGTGCTTTTTCTGAACAGTGCATCCTCGATGATGTAAGTGTGCTCAGGACCGAATGTGATGTGAGTGTAGGCCGTCAGGGGAGACAGGAGGGGGACACGCGTCAGTGAATACGCCCTCAGTGCCAAACACTAATGTCTTGGATCCAGAATCATCTTTATTTTTCTTGGAACATCTGTGATTTTCCTGACAACCAGTTAAATCCAGCTGCCTCCAGCACCAGAATGACAAATGCCTTTTGTGTTTTTAGCTTGAGTTTAATGCAGTTGAATAAAATGAAGTTTGTTCTCATCTTATATATGGAATAATGTGACCTGAAATGAAGTGTTTGCATTAGGAAAGTGTTTAACGATTTGTGTAGTTGTAGTAAATGTGCTATACATTCACATAAACAGGGAAAACACCAATATATAACTTTATATTCAAATAGTATTTTTGCTGTATAATATTCATATACAGTTTAAATTGTCGGCTCAAAACTTTTTAAATTCTGACATTCGACAACACACAGTAAATTACCGATCTTTCCACAGTTCTTTGGATCAAGAAACACATAAGGCATATAAAAATAGTAGTGTTGTATATTGTGAATCTTAAATCTCTTTTTTAAAAACAGAAACTCAGATTCTTCAGAATACAACCAAAACTGAACAGAAATATCACCAGCAAGCATTTACTGCATTTAAAAGATGTCTAATAAATGTCTAATAGACGTCTAAACAAAAATGTCTTGGATAAAACAAGGCTAAATTTGGCCTGTCAGTGAAAATCTAACGTCTAAGAATAGGCTAAAACTATAGTCATCAAATAAACAGAAATAAATGACTACCCAAAAAAGCTGTCAAATCTGTCACTAGTCACACGATTAGTCTAGTTTTGAGCTATTTTTAGATGACCATTAGATTGTCACTGACAACTCAAGTTTAGCCTTGTTTTAGCCAAGCTGTCTATGTTTAGATGTCTATTAGACATCTATGAAACACAAAATTGTTTGCTGGGTCAGTTCTCCTGCAGGATTTGATCATTTTGAATGAATGAAAGCTACCAGATGGACATACTGTTGGAGAAATGAGTCGTGATGTGTGGTTTTCGTCACCATTGTCTCCATTATGTGTGGTTTTGTTCTGCTCTCTGATGTCCGTGCACTGTTTCGAATGTGGATATGGGCTGGAGATTGGATAAGATGTGGCTGTTGTTTCTGCTGGAATATTAGAGAAAGAAACTATGACAGGATTTGGAGTGGGTATGATGGCTCCTTTTCAACGCTATTTCTCGTGAGAGGCATGACACTGGAGTGCGAATGTGACAAAAGAATGGGATTTCAACAGCGGTGTCCAATCCTGCTCCTGGAAGGCAGAGTTTAGTTCTAGCTGTTATTAAATACACCTGAACCAGCTAAAAAGGTCTTTAGGATCACTGGAAAATAGCACGACCCTACAGGAGCAGGGTTGGCCGCCTCTGGTTTAGAGATTTCATGGGAACTGTAGATTTAATTGGTTTTACCACCTGTGGGTTCAGACTGAATGAAGAGGCTGCCAGGAAATATGGGTGTGGTACTTGTTTGTACAGTTGTCAAAAGAATCTATGCAATCTTTATGATTTGTTGTTGAGTCAGAAATATTCCTTTTATTATCTGCATGTTTTATTGGTGTTATTTTCAGTACACTATCTATCTATCTATCTATCTATCTATCTATCTATCTATCTATCTATCTATCTATCTATCTATCTATCTATCTATCTATCTATCTATCTATCTATCTATCTATCTATCTATCTATCTATCTATCTATCTATCTATCTATCTATCTATCTATCTATATCATCTATCTATCTAACAATCTACACTAAAAAATATTGGGTTTCACATAAATTCGATTAAGTTATCTATCTATCGATCCATCTACACTTTAAAAATGCTGGGTTAAACATAAATAGTTTGTTGTCTCAACTCAAATCGATTAAGTTATATGTTTTTAGTTCATTTTAGTAGCAATTTTTAAATAATTTCTTTTCTATATTGATTTATTTTGTATTTTAATTTCAGTTTTAGAAATCCTTACAACTTAAATGTATTTGTCGTGGTTATTGTAGTTATAAATGCAACATTTCTAATTTTCACTTACTTAAATTTGGTTACTTAACATTTATATTTTATTATTATGGTTGTTTTAGTTGAGAAAACAATGAGAATATTTGTGTGTCATTTGAGACTTCTGTTTTTGCAGTGTTTGGTATTTATGGTTCCTAAAAAAGACTCTTCATTTTCAATGCAAAAAAAATCTAGCAATCTGATATTTCAACCTGTCGCTTGTTCAACATTTAAAGGTTGAAAACATTTTAAAACATTTTAAAGTGCTACCATAATTCTTCAGTATCAGCCTGGACAGATAATCCAAAATGTTTGTGGACAGGGGTGATCTAAGCGGAGAGCAACCGTAGAGAAGCTGTTGTCAGTTCAGCAAAGCTTTTAAGCACAAATTGCTCCAGGTCACATAAAAAACATGTACTAAAAAGTTGCTTAGGTACAAAGAAGTGTTTATAAGATTAGATATCTAAAAATAAAATAAAACAGGAACAGCCAGTAATGAAATGTCCATATCTTTCAGGTGCGACAGACCAGAAATGGTAACCAAACTGTTTTGCTTATCAAATTTATGCAAATAAAGATGGACATACAGTAGCTTTCAAAGGTTTGGAGCTTTTTAAAAATGAGTTTCTTATACTCATCAAGGCTACATATACATAAAATACTGAATATTTAATATCATCATTGTGAATTATGATGACAATATTAAATAAATGCTTTCTGTTTTTAATTAAACATATTCCTGTGATGGCAAAACTGATTTTTCAGAAGTCAAAACAAGAAGTCAAAAAGACATTTGATAGGAGATATAGCAGAAACAGAGCACACGGAAAAACAATATCAAAATCCAGCGACCAAGACTAAACAATGAGGCTTAAATACACAGACTAACAAGCAGACAAGATAATTAATAACTAGAGCAACAAACAGGGGTGACACAAGGATAACCTGGGATACAGAAAAAAGCACAACAAGTAAATGGTGCAAGACAACCAGGTCCGTGACAAATGAGCTAAAAGGAAAATAACCACTTTTGCTTAAAACAGAAATTATTTTTCTAAATGTATTTTCCATGTATTTTTGCTTTTGATGAATTCAGTGCTTCATTGTTGAACAAAGCAGTCATTTATATAAAAACAATTACCTGTAAAAAGGCTAATTTTGGTCATGAAATATACTGTGGGTCCATGATTCATAATACATAATTTCTCCGAAAGTCTCTGTGTTGTGGTTTTTGGGAATTGACCTCATCGTTGTTACAGTTGGCTTCACTTCCTGCAGAAACCGCCTTATACAGTATGTTCTAAAGCATAATCTTAATCTCAGCGCTTTAAACTGATATGTATGTGGATGGATTCATTGAAGTCAACTGTTTATTCTACTTCTATCACTGGGATCTTCGTGACGTTAAAAAAAAACACACCCACATGATCAGGAAATCCAGATGCTGGCTGGCAGAGTTATAAAGGGCAATGGAGAAAAATGGATAGTGGTCCTTCAGAATGCTCTCTGTGGAGACATGGCCGCCAGTGGATACTGCAGTGGGAGCTGTGTTTTCATGTTGTTTCTAATTGGTCTGGTATGTATTGGCTCAACATCATAAGGGCTGTGTCCTGCTGTAGGCGTGCATATTCTCTGAGTATGGGAGCTGAATTCCTCAAGGAGAGGAGAGGCATGTGGATTTGTCCTAGAGGAGAGGAGTTGTTTGTATGACCCGTGATTAGTCTGACAGTTGCAGGTGGAGAGAGACTATGTATGAAATTTGTCAGTTTGCTCAAAGTAAATTTTTTCAGCAGTTCTAAATTAATTGTATAATTAACGCCCTTGGCCCACCATTTTGAAACACTGCCATTTAATGAGTTTAAATGAAGGATTGTTGTACACCACTTGAGTGCCCAAACTGCCGTTTCCATTGAACAGAATGCAATAAAAAACTTAAATAACTGCTGTTGCACTGTAGATTGTATTTTATATTAGTCTTGCCAGGTCCCGCAAGTGAACCAAGCAACCTGATCATTTCATCCATCCATCGATCTATCATTCCGTCCATCCATCCATCCATCCATCCATCCATCATTCCATCCTTCCACCCACCCATCCACACGCCAAAATTTATCTCGCCAAGGCTACATTACAGCTTTTCATTCAAAACATTCAGTCGTGTTTTTGTTTTTTTATAGCTGGTAATGATCGAATAAAAACGCTGGTAATGATCGAATAAAAACGTATTAGAAGGTAAGTGAATTATAACAGCGTAAACTTTTCTGTAAGCGTAGTAGTGCTGTGGGTCATTTGTTTAACCCTTTAAGGTTACGTGCTGACTGACAGGTGTGTGATGCGTGAGGCCAGCAAACATGACGTATAGCCATTTCATTTTACTTCAGGACGCATTAATACCGATCTGTATGTCTATTGGAGACATTCATAAATATTCCTAGCAAATCTAATACATGTTAGAGACATACTTGTTACGTAAAAAAAACTCAATCAGCTTCAGCAGTGTTTATTTAAAAGCGCCCGAGAAGATCTGCGCTTGAGCAGCGTATATTTGAGGGGGCGTGCAAAAAGTTTTATGCACAAGCAGAGGAAATCGGCTCGCAAGCAAAGAGATTTGCATGCTATTAGATAAATGCAGTCTCGACTTAATACTGCAACATTTGTCATTGAAATAACACCACAGGTAGTTTGGTAGATCTGTGTAAAAAAGGCCTGCCGCCACAGCTGGAAAAATTCCTAGAGGAAACACTGCTCCATCTATATATCATTTCATCTATCAATCTATCGTTCCATCCGTCCGTCCGTCCATCCATCCATCCATGCACCTACAACTTGCTATTTATGATTTGAACCCACTTGCCTTCATTACTACCTTAACCTGTTAATGTTCCAGTGTACTTCCTACAGTGAGTGCTGGAATGCTAATTATGTTAATTCTTCATGTTATTGACTCATCATGTGCTGGAAAATACCTCAGATTTTGCTACTATACAAATTGGCATGACAGAGTCGCACAGTTGCTCCCGATATATCAGCTGCATTCCCATTATGTAAATCTCCATTTTTGCTAAATCCCAAATGTAGTATATTTAGATCTGGTCAGTCTGGAGACCAATTGACATATTTACATACTTTAACCCATTGTTGTGTTCAAGAAACCAGTTAGACATCTGAGTTTTGTGACATGGCACTTTATCCTGGAAGTAGCAATTATTGGATGCACAGTGGTGAAAAATAGGTAAATGTGGAGTTCAGAGATGCTTTGTTGGTACTGTGGGGCAAGAAAAATCACCTCTACATCAAAACAAGAACTGTTGATGGAACTCAGGATAGCTCTATGTTTACACATTAGTTCATTCATTCATTCATTCATTCATTCATTCATTCATTCATTCATTCATTCTTTTATGCACTCTTTCCTTCTGCTTAGTCCCTTATTTATCAGGGGTTGCCACAACAGGTAGAACCACCTGTTTGGGACAAATTCTGATCCTACTTTCAAATGGTATAGCTGAAATTGAGACATTTTCCAATCTGCCATTGTCTAATATGATGAGCCTGTGTAAATTATAGCCACAGTTAGCTGTTCTTAGATTTCATTGAGTACAGAATGTTCATTCTTTTCTGACCTTTGGCTTCAACAAGGTGGTTATGCTCACAGAATTGCCTTTCACTGAATTTTTCACTTCTTCAGACCACTGTCCAGCAGTTCAATAGTTTCTGAGATACTGAAAGAACTCAAAGACCAGCCATCAGGCTATTCTGATGCTCAGTTAAAACTTCAGCAGATGATCTTGACCAAATCTGCATGCCTAAATAATTAATTTTCTGCCATAAGATTGTCTGATTAGATATTTTCATTAACAAGTAATTGAAACAACATTGTTTCATTTTGAAAACGTACTCTTATATACATTTCTGGAGATCGCAACTTATGTAGCCAGAGCTACGTATGGCTTTAAATTAAATGCTACAGGGCGATATGATGACGTTCCTTTTCTCACCTACTAGCTGTTTGTGCAGTTTGTCCAGTGGCTCAGCATGTACATGGATGGACTTGAGACAGAAAGGAGTTGAATGAGACAATGGGGTTCGAGTCCGGTGAAGAACGGCTCCAGAAAGCAGGTAAGAAAAAACAAAAGTAAAAAAAAATTAATTAAATAAGTAAATAACAGTCATCCTGTTATTTACTTATTAAATAAATTTTTTATTAAATGTGGTAAAATCTGTAAACATGGTAAAAATCATGGGGGCTTCTCTTTTTCTGGATTGCTTTTTAAAACACTGTTGGTTGTGTTTAGGGAAGGGGTAGGATTGGGGTATTGGTGGGTTGGTCAGTCAGTAGGTCAGTCAGTCAAAAGCGGCCTCTGAGAGAAATTTGAGATCTAAAAAAGCGTACACAGCGGCCTCCGGAGGATTTGCGAAAACAAAAACTACAAAAAGGCGTAGCTCCTGGGACGTGTTTTGCTTTCTCCAGAAATGTATATAGGGGTATGTAATCAGAATGAGCCTGGGTTGAATTGAACAGGTGTACCAAAAGCATTTTAAAAGCTTAAAGTTGCTATAAAAGAAAGTAAAGATTGTTTTTTTTCCACATATTGTTATCTGCATCCAAGGGAAACAGTCCTAATGACAAAAAAGAAGGGAGGTGAATGATTTGGTCTTTTGGGGACTGATTGGATGGTTGCAAGATGTGCATGGCTAACAGAATGTAGGAAAATAGATGAATGGACAATAGCAGGACAGAAATGAGAAATGTCACATCACCCGAAAGGCATTCAATGTGATCAGAAGTGAAGAAAAATCATTTTGAGGAGACAGGGAAGGTTATAGTGTTTGATAAAATATTATGATGGGAAATTAAGTATTGCAGATATACATCTTTTATAACAGGAATTCATATGCACTTTACATAAAAAAGACGGGTACATTCTGATTTCATTCAGACCTTTAAACCTTCCAATAGTGCTGTTGATATTGAAGTTACATTTGAGGACAAATCTATATGCAAGGTTAAACTTATCATCAGAGTTTAAACTAGTGTATTCAACTTTTATCTATTCATGCAATTATGATATTTGCAGCATAATTTCATGTGCACATAAAACAAATCTATGAGTTTTTTTGTGCGTGTGATTGATTACAGGACAGATGATAGCCTACATTTTACTGGGTTGTACTGTGTCTTACACACCACTGTAAAACATCATGTTCATTCTTGTTTAATTCGAGTTATAACGTGTTGTAAAGTGGAAGACATGATTACGGTGGAACGTGGTTGGCATATTTAGTCACACCACATTTAAACACTTCAAAACATTTTTGCTGGAATTTCTTGGTAAAATTTGGACAAAATGGAACAGATTTAAGAAATGAAACACTCTTTGTGATCACTGGACTGAATGACTCAAACTCTGATGTTTTTTTTTTCACCAAATGCGATGATTTTAGTGTGTTTAGATGAGAGACAAAACTTTTTTAAGTAAAGATTATCTACAAGAATATCCATAAACACATTTTTGCAGTCATGTATGCGTGATCGCTCAGTTTCTTAGTTTTTTAAAGCACTTCATTATTTGTTTTCACAGTATTAAAATTGACTTTTTTACACTGCATGGAAGTGAATTTGACATTAATAGTTATGAAAAGGTTTCAAAAGCTTTTCTTGTGTCCGTTCCCTTTAAAGCCTTTAAAGCTTTATATGAAGGTGCTAGAGATATTGAATATACATATAAGGACACAATTATGTGTATGTCTGTTCAAAGTGAACAAAAATATTATTGCTGCAGTCCATGGACTTTAATAACAAGCTTTCCAGTCTAATGATTGTGAAGGGATAAAATCTACCTGAAGGCATAAAATTATCTGGAGGGATATTTGGCAGTGATGTTGTTTTCTTTTTTACTTACAAAATTGTAGCTAATAATTACTTAATGCCATGGATCATCATATAATTATGTATATTTGTTTATAAGTTTGTTATATTTATTATTATTTAGTTTATTTAGTATTTTATATATATATATATATATATATATATATATATATATATATATATATATATATATATATATATATAAAATACTAAATAAAATAAATAATAATAAATATAACATAAACTTTTAAACAAATATACATAATTATTTGATGATCCATGGCATTAAGTAATGATAATATATATATATATATATATATATATATATATATATATATATGTTTCTTATTTGTTTCTTAAAAGCCATTTAAGTGATATTATTATCATAAACAACTATAGTTTAAACTTATTTTTCCATACAAGAATATATTTTCTCACTATATAGTGAGAAATATATGTTCATATATAACTATATATGAACGTATCGATGAGTCTAATTTTTTTTAATGAAATAGACAGGCTACAGACAGCAATAGAATGAGGAACTTGTAAAGAGTTTTTAAATGCATGAAAGTGGCTGTCAGCCGAGATCAGGATATTGATGAACCCAAGCAGGAAAGGGAAGGACAGTATAAACAAGTGTGAGCTGCCACAGTGTTGCCCTGCTTTCCACACTGCTGTAGAGAGATATATGTTCATAAATGTGCTGGAAAAGCAGACAAATGGTCCAGACATTTCCTCCTTCTATCTCTCAGGATACCTGGGTAGTATCCGCTTGTGGATGAGAGCTAGACTTATTCATTTTTGGCGTATATTATCATATTGCACAATAAAACACTGGCTTGTTTTCCTAAATTATATAGCAATGTTTATATTGCGGTTATGTTATATTGCAGGAAGCACTGCTGCAATTGCACTTTGCATTGAGGTTTTATGTGTTAACATTTAAAAAGCTCATATTTTGATTTTGGGGGTCTCCAACAACAGGCTGATATGCATGCTAGGTCAAAAAATGCTTTCATTGTCTTATTATTTGCATTTATTTTTACCTTATTTTTCCAACGACAGTGTTCAGTGATTATTTTGCTCCCAAACCCCTCCTTAGGGTGATACTAATCTGCACTGATTGGTTTGATGACCCAGTCTGTTGCGATTGGTCGATTATGTTCAACGCGAAACACAAAGAAATGCCCACCATGGCTTATCAACATTGTTAAAGTAGTCAGAGTGCAGAGTGTGTGTGAGCCCAATCAGGTGTGCAGTAAAGCAATGCACTTAAACACCAGCATATTGCTCTATAACCATAACCATAACCATAAACATAACTAAAAACAACGACACACAATAATGCAGTATTAATCCACAGAGTGGCAAAAGCTGAACTATTTTGAAACTTGACCGCAGCACATAGGAACAGCTGACGATGGCCATACCAACGTCAAACAGAGTATCACAAGTTCACAAATGCATTTAAATTTGTAAGAAGGTGGCACACGCCACATTTTCAACTTGGCTTAAGACACGATATGAGAATGTAAAGAGTTACCCAGATACACTAACAAGCCACGTGGAGTGATTACAAATAACAGAACACATTTAAATACATCAACAAAAATCAGTCCAAGGCACTCCTTGCTGAAACACTTTAGTTTTTTAAAGGTTATTTGGTATTGTTTCGAGATGTCATCTATACGACCAGGCAAAAGACCCAGACAAACAAATATTTAAACGACTCTGGGAATCTTTTATTAAAAAAATTAATATTTTTAAACAAGGTGCACTGTCAGATATAAACCTCAGCTGAATGTTTTCATTCACTTAGAGCTGTTTTGCACACTGTATGGAAGGTCACGTTCCACAACTCATAATGGGGGCTCTTTAACTACATAAGTAAACATGAATTAATAAAGCTTCTGAAGCATTTTTTTAATCACACAATACATTTTCAAAATGCAAAATCTAAGTAATATGAATGTTTGTATTACATTTTTTGCAGTTACAATTACGTTAATCTTTAAAAAGGATTAAAAATACAGACATATTGCTCATTATGTTGGTTAACATATGAATAACTATATGTTATGTAATTTATAATATATTATATTTTATTTAACACATTTTCCTGTTAGATTTCATTCAGTTTGCCTTTTATGTATCTCACACAATGCACGCTGACTACATAAAACAAAAAACATTCCTTCATTGACTGCTGTAGACAGCTTGTCCTCAAGTTCTTTTAACTGCGCCTAAGGCAGTGAACACCTCATAATGTGGTTGTTTTTACGTGGAGGATTTAACTAAAATCAACAAACACCACCTGTGTTTCGCCTTGTTTTTGGCAGCTTTTTTCTAGCAAATCCCTCAAATTGCAAATAACGGACTCCTCTTAGCTCAGAAATGTCATTTTCAGAAATGTGTGTGCCGAGTAAAAAAGTGCCTTATGACTATCCACTGATAAGAATCAAAACTATATTTAGGACACTTCTGTCAGTAGTTCTGTCTCCTACAATTCTGGGGGGCATCTGGAGAGTAAACCTTTTACTTTTCAGCTCTTTCTGAGCTGTTCTTAGCCATGTTTCTTTCGTTTACCAGCAATGTCTTGTTCGTTGTGGTGTTCATTTCAGGGCTATTCTAAGTAATGAGTTGGCTGGCGTGCGATTGAGACATAAACATTTTTCCCACCGGATACATCGCACTAGACGTTTTTTTTTGTCTGCAATGCAAACCATGATATCAGATTACAACAGATTCAGCTTGTTTTAGTGGTAAATGGTTTTTAAAGGTGACATCGGATGAAGTTTTAGCTTAGTTATTGTGTTTAGTTAAAGTAAAATGTTTAGTTAAAAGAAAATATTCGGCTTCTTTTTTTAAAAACTGTCTAAATGAATTTATGTGGCAATTTACTTGAATTTTTCTGCCTTTATAAATTTAATGAGTTTCAATGTGCCAAATGTTCTCCAAACTATGGTCTTGTACCTTCTCCCATAGTTTTTTTAAATGATAGCAAAACAGCTAACAATGGTACCTTTCGTTTTTTTGCAACTGAACAATGAAGCAATCCTGCCATGTGTTTGAATGCATGTTTAGAGGCTCACATGTGCTAACACAGAATCTTCATATTAGGTAACAGATACATTTTATATATTAGTTTTATATATGAAGGGAATATCCTAGATGGCTTGGGAGTGCAAAACATTTTTTATTGCATCAAAATTGCATTTAAAGGATGTAACTTTACTGGCAATTTGCCTGAAAGATAGAAGTGATGTTTTTTTTATTTGGTTATAGTTAAGAAAACTCTGGCTTTAGTTCACTCGTGTTATGTTTGCATGTTCTCCTCGTGTTTGTGTAGTTTTTCTCCGGGTTCCCCGGTTTCCCCCACAGTCCAAAGACATGCAGTATAAGTGTTTTTAGTGAAATAAATTTGCTGTACAGTGTGTGTGTGTGAGAGAATGAGAGAGTGTTTGGGTGTTTTCCAGTACTGGGTTGGGGCTGGAAGGGAATCCACTACATAAAACATAAGCTGGATCAGTTGGCGGTTTATTCCACTGTGGCAACTCTTGATAAATAAGCTAAAGGAAATTGAATGAATGAAACCTAAAGACTGTTCATTAAAGCAACTCGCAACAGCAAAGTGACAAGTGACCGTTAATTTTAACAGAGAGTGAGCAATTTCCAACCTCCATCTATGCAAGTGACAGTGACCAGGTGGGCGTGTCGAGCAACGCAACAAAGTTCAGAATCCTTCAACTTTATGCAAATGAGCGACAGCCAATGGGAGCACTAGTCGAGCTCATGGGATCTTTTCTCAGCTCGCTCAGAGGCCGGTTGTATTCTCCACGCTGTAGAGCTACACAGATCTGTGCTTGCAGCAGGTCGCCATCCAGAGCAGGAGGCAGCTACAAATTTGCTGCTAGTGTGAATGAGGCATAAGACCCCACAGAATCATACTAACTTGTTTAAAATGAGCATCTGACAGTCAATTCAGGGATATCCACAGGGGAATCAACTACTTTTTTAAGAGCCTTTTTATTATTGTTTAATAGTGCATCATTAATTTGCCTTGTCATTAATCATTAATTTGACTCCTGTTCAATGTATTTCCACATACAGCCTGTTATGAACAGATTGCTTTAATGACATAACTATCAGTAGTTCTTTGTGCTGTTGCATTTGCATAACTAGAACATATTTTTACATCTGTAAATTTAGTTATTTAACTTTCATGGCAACGATTATGCTCTTTTTATTTACTTTGATGTAAGCATGCCTGAATATAAAATAATAAACTTTTTAAATGCTTACATGTTGAAACTGGATTCTGTTGTCTACAATGGAAGGTTTTGTGCACTTAATACTTAACAAATAAACTGCACGCTTTCATTTCAGTGTTGTAGTTTTATGGTTATTTCAGCATACAATTTGCTGAAATACAATATAACAGTATGAATTTAAAGTAAACATTTAAAGTCAATTTAACAGTACATAATGCATGCAATTTAGAGATCCAGTGTTCTTATATCTTATTAACTTTCCTTCGACTTAACGTCTTTGTTTATCAGGGGTTGCCACAGTGGAATAAACCGGCAATTTTTCCAGCATATGTTTTATGCAGTGAATACCCTTTCAGCTGCAACCCAGCACTAGGAAACACCCATACACTCTCGCATTTAATCACATACACTATAGCCAGTTTAGTTTATTCAATTCACCTATAGCACAGGGGTTTGGACTCTGGGGGAAACCAGAGCACCTGGAGGAAACCCACATCAACATGGGGAGAACATGCAAACTCCACACAGAAGCGCCAACTGACCCAGCTGGGGCTTGGACCAGCAACCTTTTTGCTGTGAGGTGACAGTGCTAACCACTGAGACATTAATTTTAAACTAAGTCAGGATATGAGGGTCAGGATATAAATTAGGATAAAGTGGTTACGCAAAGTACCCCATTATATCCTGTAGTTGTGCTGCATAGGTATTTACATTAGACTTCAACTATGCTATTGTTGTCTATTGGAAGGAATGGGTCAATTGAGCCACCATTTTAGTACAGGGTAACACTCCTTTGAAATGAATGTGGGGTGCAGTGGAGGACTGGACATCCAGAGCCAGAGATATATGTATGCTGTACATTGTAAAAACCTGGGCTTAATTTGTGGCAGGACAAGTCAAATCCGCATCCGCCACCTCTGAAATTTGATCTGGTACCTCATTTTACCGATCCCCCTCCTTACACTGCTCATCACTTTCTTCTGCTACTCCTCAACCCTCTTAACTTTCATCCGCAACATCACTCACCCCATCCCCCTCCCTTGCCGTGACAACACCCCACAAAACCAACCGCACCTCCCACCACAACCCTTAATCACAAAATTATCATTTTACATCACTTTTCTATATCAGTGGATAAGTGACCACACTGGCATTGCTGACAAAGAGCATGTGTTTGTGTGCATGGAAATGTATTATCCACCCTCTGTTAAATTTGTTCTAATCCGTGCCCTGAAACATAACCTCTCTTACACTTTCCCTTCTAAATCTAACATTCGTTTTTGAATGAATCTCCGTAATGAATGACCTCATCAATATCCCTGCATCTCAATGTGCACATCTACCTTTCTGATCTAAATGGCACAGTATATAACATTTGTAGCATTCAATAATTTACAGGTGGACAGTATGTGTTTGGAGGCGCATGCACTGTTATGTTATCAGGCACCCTTATTAGTTACTTCAAAAACTAGACATTACTTCACTTAGCCGACAATAATTATTATCTTATTGTCATATTTCATTTATTTTTTGGTGATTTTATTCAACAAAATTAGCATAAGCCAAGTATTTAGTGCAAGTTGGTGCTACTTTGCCTCATGGTCAGTGCAGTAAGTGACCTTATTGATCCTAAAAGTTTGCATTATAAAAAAAAAAACGTAAAAACAAAATCTTGCTTATGGAATGTTCTGCCTTTATGCTTTGTTTGCTTGTTACTACACCTCGTACCCATTGCAGAAGTCCAGCATCTTCAGATTAGCTTTAGTCTTGACTATGCATGGGACGGTAACCATTTTTAAGGTATACCACGGTTTGGAAAAGTCAAGGTTTTTAAACCATCAAGATTTTCTGCCATACCCTTCTTAAGGTATGTGTAAAAAATTTTATTCATGTTTTTTTTAGGACAACAGTATCTCCAGCAAAAAAGATGCCATTTTAAATTCTAAAAAAATCTGTTTTTGAAACAAATGAAGAAGGCATATTTCTATAATTCATTTAGCCGGACACATTTACTGCTTCAAAATATTTTAAATGTTTCTCAAAATGAAATATATTGGGGAAAAAAAAGGAAAAAAATTTTTGGCTTTTTATCCAGAAATTTAAAAATATATTTTAGAGCAGAAATCACAATACTGTGATACAATAACACAGAATCAATTAAAAGAATAAAATAATAAAATATTAATACAGAAATGTGTGGCACGGTGGCGCAGTGGGGGTAGCGATGTCACCTCACAGCAAAAGGGTCAGTGGGTTGAGCCTCTGCTGGGTCAGTTGGCATTTTTGTGCTGAGTTTGCATGTTCTCCCCGTTTTTGCATGGGTTTCCTCCGGTTGCTCTGGTTTTCCCACAGTCCAAAGACATGGGCTGTAGGTAAACTGGGTAAGCTAAATTGTAGTGCATGTGTGTGAATGAGAGTGTGTGGGTGTTTCCCAGTTACAGCTGGAAGGGCATCCGCTGCGTAAAACATTTGCTGGATAAGTTGGTGGTGCATTTCGCTGTGGCAACCTCTGATTAATAAAGAGACTAAGCCGACTTCTCCATAGCGATTCAATGAAAAGCACTGCACCCCTTAGAGATGAAAATTACCATGGAAAAATTAAATGAGATTGAATTGCACTAATATAATTGATATCCCAAATAAGGGGAGGGGCTAGAGTGAATGTGCAGCAGTGTGACTCTGTAATGAGTTTTGTGAGAATGACAGGAGCATCCCTGATTAACTGACATAGATGAGAATAAATGGGACTATCAATAAATAAACAGCAACTCATTCCTCAGCAGTCAACCTGGGCTAGGAACGTATCGTCAACAGAGCCACTCTCGGCGTCTTCACCAATATTTGTCTCACTCTGAAATGAAAGAGCAATGAATAAATTTCCAGCATTTAAAGATGAGAATGGACTTCATAAAAGGCTATGCGTGAGGACATACATTATGAATGCGTCTCTACCTCAGCCTCTCAACCTACATTATTTGATTTTCATTATTCATCTCAGAATGTTGCATATAGATTTTTTGGGGTTGAATCCAGCTCCTGCCTGTGGGGACAGGTTAAGTGGTTTCCTTTTGTCTCGCCAATCAATTGAAACATATTCAAGCCACATCAAATAATTACATCTAATGCTTTGGTCATTGCACAGACTGAGACGATCCATTAAGCGTACAAACGGTGATAAGAAATAAACAAGGGCAATGATTTAAGTGCATAAACCATAAAACAATAATTCAAAATGTATTTTTTTCACATCAGAGGCAATGATACGAGGTCAGCCTTTTATTGTGCACATGTTTTCCGTTCCCTGTGTTGTGGGAAATCGGGCTTCTCCCGTTTTCCCCTGAATTTCCTTGTCTATCAGACGCTTCCTCGAGGCGGCCACACCCAATCACATTAAACTCCTGACCCTCCCGGTATTTCGGATTTCATGACTCGTCAACAGCGAAAGGTTGTTTTTGTTGCTGCATTACTGGCAACTTTCCAGCATTTATAAATAGCAGCGAGCCATTTGTTGAAGTTCCTCTCTGTACAGAAAGAGCAGAGGCAGGGGTTTGCTGTAGGTTGAGGTGAGCTCTCAGCTACTGAGTGCACACAGGGATAATTGTACATGAGTTTCCATCAGAAATGTCAAATTCAGAATGCTTTTTGTCTGTCACCATGTCAGATTGTGTTTTTGACTTGCCTTGACTCGACTACGTCCTTGTCTTGTCATCGACTAGAAAAAGACTTCATGTTGCATCAATTAATCATCGCTTGCCATCTTTAACAAAATGTGTGATGTCATCAGGAAGAAAAACTGATTTCCAGAAACCAGAACATGTTAAAAAAAATTTAATACTGAAGTGGAGGTTTTGTTGTTGAAAACACCCTTGTCTTTTTTTCAAATCACCACAACCCTCTGATGTTGACGTTGGCTGACTTTGTGAAGTCTGAAATGTTGCACAGTGAGTTTCTTTTGTCATTTTTATCTATATTATACATACATCTATATATACATACATTAGATGGATAGTGTCAGTGCTTGTTTATGATAAATATAATGATAAATCTATGATTGTATTAGTGCCCTCTCACTTTTTCTGAAGAATTGTTTTCATATTTATTGTTTCCCTCCAAAAATATTTTTTTAATAAAAGGTCTTCATTAAAGCTTTACAAATCATTTAACAACCTTTGTGTATTTTGAAAGGTTTATCAGTTCTTAAAAAAATTCAGACCAGTAACCTTAAGTATACTTGGAAAAGGTCTGAGACTTACAGTAGTTATGGTTTCTTTGTTATTGTCATAGTAGATTCAGCTGTCCTTTTACATTTGGAATGATTTTCTTTAGAATTAGTTATCATTTTTGGAATGAATTGGCCCTTTTACTTAATATATTGATGACATGATGGACAAGCCAAAACATTCATTCATTTATTTCCCTTTGGCTTAGTCCCATTACTTATCAGGGATCGCAAAAGCGGAATGAACCACCAACTTATCCAGCATAGGTTTTAAGCAGTGGATGCCCTTTCAGCCACAACCTAATACTGGGAAACACCCGTACACTCTTGCATTCACATGCTACAGCCAATTTAGCTTACCCAATTCGCCTATAGCACATGTCTTTGGATCCGTCCTTCGGATGAGACGTTAAACCGAGGTCCTGACTCTCTGTGGTCATTAAAAATACCATGACACTTCTCGCAAAGAGTAGGGGTGTAACCCTGGTGTCCTGGCCAAATTTCCTCAATTGGCTCTTACCTATCATGGTCTACTAATCATCCCCATTCACCAAACTGGCTGTATCACTGTCTCTCCACTCTCCTAACAGCTAGTGTGTGGTGAGCGCACTGGCGCCATCGTCCTGTGGCTGCTGTCTCATCATTCAAGTGGATGCTGCACACTGGTGTTGGTGTGGAGAGAACCCCTCTCATGATTGTGAAGCGCTTTGGGTGTATGGTCATACTTATTAAATGTGCTATATAAATACACATTACATTACATGTGTGAGAAACCGGAGTACCAGGAAGAAACACATGCGAACACTGGGGGAACATGCAAACACAGAAATGCCAACTGACCCAGCCGAGGCTCCAACCAGTGACATTTCTACTGTGAGGCAATCATGCTACCCACTGTGTCACTGTGTTGCTTTCAGATTTATTGTTATTCCCCAAAAAAATTGTAAATAAAATGTCTTCATTAAAGCCTTACAAATCATGAACCAAACTAGTTAACAACCTTGGAGATCCTATCTAGTGTGTTCTGAAAAGTGTATTAGTTGTTTAAAAAAATTCAGACCAGAACTCACCTGAAGTGTACTTGAAAAAGTTGTGAAACTTACAGTAGTTATGGTTTATTTGCTTTTTTTCTGCTGTTCTTTTATAATTAGAATGATTTTGTTTGATTATTAGTTATCATTTTTGGAATGAACTGGCCTAACATATTGATGTCTATCGTCACATGATGCACCAGCCAAAACATCACTGTTAAATCACTGTTCAGCTTATTACTTTAGCTTAAGTAATCATATATGTATAGATTTCTTATTCTTTTACAGCAGATATTTGTTACTTGGAATTGCCCTCTTATTAAAAACAAATTGGAAATTCAGTTCTTGAGTCGTTGGATAATTTTATGCTTCCATTAATTATTCCAATAGTCACTGACAAAAACTCAAAAGAGCACAATTATTTATCAATTTTAAGATTTATTAAAAGATTAATCAAACAAATATATGTCACAGCATATCAGGCCAAACAGGGACAGAAGAATCTTTATACAGATGGTTTACTTAATTAAAAAAAAAAAAAAACTAATTTATGAATGCAAAATGAAAATAAACAGCAAAAGCAAAACTGCTTCACATAATTTTAATAGCATACAAATGAGTGATCAAACTCAATAAGGATATATAAGGTTACCAGTCAAGTATAGTGGAAACAGGTGAGTGGCCATGACAACGACAACAAATGAATTTTTATAAACCTGTGGTCACACTGGACTTTTCTCCCTATAGACTTCAATTTATATGCACGTAAATGTGTCAGACTGGAATCGCAAGCTCATGTGACAAGTTTTGCAGTTCGCTGCGGTTCAAAGTTTAAGCTTGGTGAACTACGACCTGCAAAATCGCATCACTTGTCTGCATGAGACCAATCGAGGATCAAAACATGACTTGTCAGTACAGAAATTTCAAATATGGACCAACCGCTCGCTTTTTAAAATATTTAATCATCTTTTTTAGTCCCGTACCTTTTCGCAATGCCATACAATAGAATTACGCAGTCTCAAACTCTAGTGTGACCGCAGCATAATTTCGAGAGGAGCACATGATATGATTGATCGCAGCTGGCCTTGCATCATTAATCGCTGCTAGTCCAATCAGATGAATTCTAGCCTCCAATAAATAAGCTTATTCATTCTATGCTCCTTATCTTTGTTTTTGAAGAAACCCCCTATCCACCTCATCTCCTCCTTTCCTCCTTTACCATGGGGAGCTTTCGAGACTACTTGATCTCAAACCCCGTCATGCTACATGCCCAGGCAAGAGCCTTGGCCTCAAGTATCTCTAAGATCAGGGTTCCCTCCAGGGACAGCACGCTAAATCCGAAAACTATATCAAGCAGTACCTAAGTGTTAACTCTTGAAATGAAATAAAAATGGTACTAAGGAATTAAAGCAAACAGCAGCAAAATACAGAAAATGTTCATTCATTCATTTTGTTCAATTTCTTTTCGCCTTAGTTCCTTTATTAATCTGTGGTAGCCACAGCGGAATGAATCGCCAACTTATCCAGCATATGTTTTAAGCAGCAGATGCCATTCCAGCTGCAACCCATCCCTGTAAAGCATTTGTACACACCCATTCATAAACATACAGTACACTATGGACATTTTAGCCTTCCAAATTTACCTATAGTGCATGTCTTTGGACTTGTGGGGGAGACCGGAGCTCTCAGAAGAAACCCACATGAAAATGGGGAGAACATGCAAACTCCATACAGAAACGCCAACTGACTCAGCCGAGGCTCGAATCAGCTACCTTCTTGCTGTGAGCGCCTGCAAATGTCGTTTTTTCTTTTCTTTTTTACATGCTCTCTGTGCAAGTCCAATTAGCTTCAGCTCATCTTTTCCATCAGTTTTTCATCTGAGAACCTAATACATGACAGGGTCCCACCACTGAAACGAAACCAGCCTCTTCATCTCAGAAAAGTCCATTGTTCTGAGATAAAGAACATCCAGAGATAAGCTGTCCTCGTATTAATTGAACATAGAGGCCTTCTCCATACAGCAGGGTGGCCTGTGAATGTGAAACATTTGAGCATATAGCCATAAGCCTTTTAAAGGTTTGGCAGCAAATCTTTCAACATTTCTTCATTCTGTTCATTCATATGAGAGGTGCTTCAAAGGGGAGTACTGTAATAAGGTTAGATATGAAAGTCTTGCAACGTTTGTTTAATTTCAGTGGAAGTAGGGCTATTAAGATCTGTTTTAATGTGACTCATCTGCAACACCTGCATTAGTGAAGTAAACATATGCAGAGATCAACGCTGAGATGAAACGGCGCTATCATTACATTCCTGTAATTCTTCACATTTATGATGAAAGAACGTGAATGGGAACATTTTGCACTTGAACGTTGAAAATATGCTGTGGTCTAATAATATTGCAACCATGCTTTTCCTGGGAATCAATGCTTTGATCAGGTATTCAGATTTGCATTTCCTAAAGAGTACGCATATGATTTGAAGTGTATGTTAATGAAAGGTTTTATCAGAGCTGGTTTGTCATTGAAGTAAAACTGCACCTGCACACGAGACTAAACCCAGAAGCTTTTTTTTTAGTAGGGAGGTGTCTAGATATTCAAATATACAAACGAGAGAGAAGACCAACTATAATTGAATATGCAAATAGATATAGGAGAGCAGACAAACTTTAGTTCAGTATGAAAATATAGTATCAAATTCACCTCAAGACAGTTTCATGTTGACTTTGTTTTTTATTGTATAATTTTAAAATGCGCAGTGGTTGAAAGAGGACTGAAAAATCATACTCAAGTAAAAGTACTATTACTTGCCTAAAAATGTAGTGCAAGTAGAGTAAAAGTATGTATTGTAAATATTACTCAAAGTATGAGTAAAGAGACCTTTAAAAATACCCAAAGGTAGTGAGTAGTACGTTGTTAAAAGCTGATGTGTTTACATGTAATTTGTGCATCTGTGTGTAAACGTAACATTCTGTAGTGCATTTAGATATTGCCCAGCAGGCACACAACGTCATAAGACGTTAATATTAGGCTAGATTTTGCTTGTGATGTCAGGTGACCAAAATTCAATGTCTCGCCAGCATCTAAGGGCAATGTTATTTTGATGTCCAATAAAGATGCCAACATCTTAAACCAATGTCATATTGACATCAAATACTGACATTTATTCCTTAGATATGTCAACCATAATTCAACGTTTGATCAACGTCATAGTGGTAGCATCCACATAATGCCAAGCTGTAACATTATTAGACGTTGATATTTGGTTGGTTTTAGGTTGAACATTGGACATGGTTGTTGGCCTGACGTTTAGTTCTGACGTCAACACAATTTTCATTTCCAAACAAAATGCAACGCCCCCATGACTTTAGGATACAACGTCAATCTGACATGTTGACATTTTGTGCTTGCTAGGTGTTTAAAGCCATTTCAGCCATTATACAGTAAACATCCATTATCTTCTCATCAATGACATCCATCTAAACAGTCTCTGGGTCAACGCATGTAAAGATTTTGGACATTTTCTTGTACTCTTTTGATGCTTTCAAACAGTTTGCTGCATTTACAAATCGCCCTTGTCTTGAGGTAGTTCATTTTAATGTGATTTAACTTCTATGTGCGATTTAATTGAACAGAAATCACAGGAATGATTTTTCTAATCCCCATAAACAAGAAAAAATAGAGTAGTGACTGCAGGTTGAAGGAAAGTAGTGGAGTAAAAGTACTGATAATGCTCAAAAAATGTACTCAAGGGAAAGTAAAAGTACACATTTTAAACTAATTAGTAAATTACAATTCCTGAGAAAAACTATTCAATTACTGTAATTTGAGTATTTGTAATTAGTTACTTTACACCACTATGCACCAGTGACCTTCATGGCGTACACCCTTTATGGAATTTGTTTTTAAACAATAGTTAATCCTTCCCTGGGTGAGTAACCATAACTTTATTTACATTGATTGCAATATAATTGATTTAATTATGTTTTAAATAAAATCTGGGGCAGCACGCTGGTGCATTGGGTAGCACAATCGCCTCTCAACAAGATGGTCGCTGGTTCAAGCCCCGGCTGGGTCAGTTGGCATTTTTGTGTGGAGTTTGCATGTTCTCCCCATGTTCATGTGGGTTTCCTCCGGGTGCTTCTGAGGAAAGTCCGAAGCACCCATCTATCCCCCAAAGTCCAAAGACATGTGGTACAGGTGAATTGAATAAGCTAATTTGGCCATAGTGTATGTGAGTATGTGCAATAGTGTGAGTAAAAGAGTAAACATTATCCATTTTTCTTTATTTCAAATGATTTCCAGAACCATGTTTAGTATTTCCAATGCCAAAACTTTCTAAAATGTCAAATCTGAAGAACTATGTGGTAGACAACTTGCTGAACCAAGAAAGATACTAACTCAGATGTTAATGTCATTCGTTTCAGAATAGAATGTTCTATTGTGTGAACAAATATTTTCTTGACAGGTCACAAGACATGGATCATTAAGGAAGCAATGACAGAGCATGATGGAATTTGCTCCTGCAGTGCATCAAATTACATTTGTGTAAAATAGCAGTGATTCCAAAGGCATCAAAAGAAATGTTCCTTTTACAGAATCTCGCGCACATTAATTTTAGCAATTTGTTAAGCACTTAAAAAAAGCATCAATGGAGTTTCCATAAAAAACTGAGTAGTGACACTGTTTTTTATTTGTTTGTCATTTGTATGGTCACTTAGTTTTGCTCAAGTCCTATGTGTTTTCTTCAAAACAGTTACATGTGGATAGTGGTAATATATATATATATATATATATATATATATATATATATATATATATAGTTAAAGTCCGAATTAATATTAGCCCCCTTTTTAATTTTTATGTTTAACAGAGCAAGGAAATTTTCACAGCAAGTCTGATAATATTTCTTCTTTTGGAAGACGCCTTTTTTGTTTTATTTCGGCTAGAATAAAAGCAGTTTTTAATTTTTTAAAAACTATTTTTAGGTCAAAATTATTAGCCCCTTCCATTATAATATATATAAATAACTATAACTACCTGCCTAGTTAACCTAATTAACCTAGTTAAGCCTTTAAATGTCACTTTAAGCTGTATAGACATGTCTTAAAAATATCTAGTCAAATAGTATTTACTGTCATCATGGCAAAGATTAAATAAATAAGTTATTAGAAATAAGTTATTAAAACTATTATGTTTAGAAATGTGTTGAAAAAATCTCTCAGGGAAAAAAAATAAAAAGAGGGGCTAATAATTCTGACTTCAACAAGTGTTTTATTTACGAGTCATGCACATGCGTTCATCACATGCTGCTATCAATATTTGGAGATGAGCAAAATATTTCAATGGCCTTGCAATTACATTGTATTTATGCATTTTTAGAATTAAGAACTGACATTTTTTGACTTTTGCAAGTTTACTAAATCCTGACTATAAGGGAAATTTATTTTTTATTTTTACTCTAATATATTTAATAACATAACTTGATTTAATATACTTGTTGCGATTTTTTTTTTTTTTTTTTTTTTGCGTTTTTTTAAGGAAAGAAGTAATGGTTTTACACGTGTGAATTTTAACTTCTTATGCATCAAATATGCATGCTGAACTTTTTCTTCATTGAGACATGATGAATTTTTCTTACATCATTTGCAATGTTTCCGAAAAATTTATTATCTGTTTTATCTATATTTTTTCTAAATCTGCTTCAACCAATACACTAAATAGCTATAAGCAACATAAGGCATGTATTCAATTTTCTTAATTAAGTGGAGGTCTCCACTTTATCGAACTTGAAGGGAAAATGTGCTTTATGCAATAGCAAAGTTATATAAAGCTTAAAGAATCACAATCGGTACTCCTGTATCAGCTGGTCACCGGTATGACAAGGAATGGGTACTTCATATTAGCTGCAAAAATCCTGGTCGGAGCATTTCTAAATATATATATATATATATATATATATATATATATATATATATATATATATATATATATATATATATATATATATATATATATATATATATATATATATATATATATATATCATCACATTGCTTTTGTAGTGCTTTTGAGAAGTTACAAAAGACCACCTTCTCTCCATTTACTGACCACATGTGGTCATTCTGGGGTTTGTCAATACATGTGATCCATCCATCCATCCATCCATCTTTACATCCATCAATTTGGCTTCTCAATTATTAAAACATATCTATATTTAATCCCACTTATGGCATATTTTTAATGCACTACACTAGTATTTAGGTATTTAGTTGCCTAATTGTCTAAATATTTTTTGCTAGCACTGTAGATCAGAAATTGACATCACAAAGCAGTACGAGTATGGCATAAACTAAAGCAGTAAAAACTTTTAAGTTTGTTCTTTTCAGTGCATTTTTATAATTTAATTATCAAATAATTTTAGATAATGATGGCAGATCACATTGTGCAGGATGTGTTGAACCACAAACTTTGACTTTCACTAAGCACAGGATGTACAATGAAAAAGGTTGGCCTACATAAAATGGCAACAAGCAACCTCCTATATATATGCCATTTTATGTGTAGGGTGGTGTGAAGCAACTTTAACAAGCTCCTGTTTTATAAGTCACACAGAAAAATGCCCTTGTAAGCATTAAGTGGCCTCTCCTTAATGCATACCATTGCATACAGCATTCAAATAATGTCTTTTTAAACTCATGACAGTGACATGATTCAGTTTTGACACTTGACAAAGGAAAGTTTTTGTTTCCTCAGCTCAGCTTAGTTTAGGTTCATCAGCACAGCAATTATAAAAATAAAAAAAACATGGTATGCCTTGTAGATGGAAAAGAGAACTGGTACAAGAATTGAGCCTTGGGGTACCCCAGTAGCAAGATGATGTGTATAGAAGTTGAACATTTATACCTAATAATGTGGTCACAGGTGATTATATTATCACGTCTGGCCTTAATTATGACAACATATGAAGTTGTACTGTGTTTATTAAGTCACACAGGAAAATGTCATTGCAATCATTAATTTCCCTCTCCTAGATCACATACCATCACACACAGCATTCAGAAGATGTATTTTAGTCTCGCAACAGTGGTATGATTTAGTTTTAGCTTTGGACAAAAGAAAGTTTCTGTCCTCAGCTCTGGTAATTGCTTTTTCTTAAAAAAAAATAATTATAAAAAAAGAGGCTAATGATGTTACTTTTAAATTTTTTGGCCAAAATATTGAAAGAATTATAATAATCTGATGATCATAAAAGTTAGTGACTGGAACGTTCACCTTATCCAGCCTGCTGTCTGGATTGAATTCGTTCCAACATCTCTTAGCAGATAGACTCTCCTGCTTTCCATATACCATCTGCCAGCAGTCTGTATTTACAGAACATCGCAGAGTCTTATCAAGTTTAACTGTGGAAAAATACTCCCTAAAGTAAGGCATGCTGTGTATTATTTTGTGTTTATTTTTGTTAAGCGATGAAATTGAGCTTGTATTTGCAGTCTTTTGTCACACTCAAGTTCTTGCACAAAACCTTGTGAGCTGTTTCATTGCATACTAGAAAGGCAGCTGCTTTGTAAAGCTTGAGCCATTCAAACTGAATCCGTTTTTCCATTCTGTTGTGCTCCCTTTTCCCATTAGTCGCTTTTCCACTATCGTGCTGATGCTGAATCGTTCTTTAAGCAGAACCATTTCATTTTGTGCCAAACCGGGCCAGACAGCACGGATACAGTTTCATTTTCCACTGTCATGCTGCAACAAAGCTCTTTGAGACATTACACAAAACGCATCAGTAGTTGCCTTGGTAACGCAATGTAAACGGCTCCCTTTGTTCAGTTAAATTTAAATCGTATTCTAAACTTAAACTAAACTAACTAAATTTTTTTATGTTCATGTGTAAAAGTGAAAGAAACCTTGTGACTAAGCACTGTTATCATGCCGCTCTCTCATATAGGGCTGCTAAATATACACGTCACAGCACCCTTATTTATTTAGAGGTCAGATGCTCCGTGGCTCTAGGCAAATTGTATTTGGAGGGAAAGTTAACAAAATGCAACGTGATGATTGAAATTATAATATATATAATATTTTCAAATCTCCGTACATAACAGGAAAATAATCAAGGATAATGCAACAACAATAGTGTATTTGTATTATAGTGGCAGAAGGCCTTGTCAAAAGTGAGCGAGCACTTTCATTAATAATAAATATAGCACTTAAATTATTTTAACAATCAATTAAATAACACAGCGGTTTTATATCAGAAGATAATCATGATATAAAATATACTATATTTTGATGGTAAAATGTAACCTTTTAAACGATAACTTTTATTTGATTCAGTATTCAAACATTAACGAATGCAGCAAGTTAAATAAAAAAGGAATATGAAACAACACACAGCATATCAGGATATAAAGCATATACAGGGCTAGATATTTAACAAAACACTGCTCTTATCTTAGTATTTGTATTATTTTATTTTTGTTATTTAAATAATTTTTGTGTCTTCATAATTAACTAACGAGTTAGACAAATTCCTGCTTGACGTTTTAGAAAATATTTTGCAGAGCTACTCAGTATTTTAACAACACAGAAACATGTTACATGCCCTCATAAATGTCCAACTTATTTAACTGAATCGTATAACAGCTTATAGCAAAATGTTGAAAATTTTACTTTTATAAAACATGTCAAAGCATATTGATTTTTTTTTTTTTGAGTGAAAACAATACTGACATTTAAGAATCCTATTTATTCATTCATTTGAGTGGTTTATTGGTGCATAGGCTATAATTAAACTCATACAACAGTGACTTGGGCAGCTACAGTTCCACTCCGTAAAGCTTTCAAAAAAAAGAAAGATTTGGCTTTCTGCGGTGACGGCCGACATTCACAACACGCCGTAACCATCCTTCAAGTGATAGGCTTTTCTGCATAAATTATTATCCGGTAATTATTTCCTCCTCGTTTAAAGAGTCTGCAAGTTCATGTTCCATTTGTAGTGGGTTGTGGACATCGATGATCTTAAGCGAGTCTTTATTTGATGCACAGCAGAAAAAAGTTCTTGCAGCAGTGCATGTAGCTGTTGTTGAAGTTCTCTCCTGGATCAGAGCGAGTTTTTGTGCTACCAAAATGCAGCGCTGCATGCTAAACTCATGCTCAGTCAGCCATAGTAAAGGTCTCATTGCTGTCAATCAAATTATTCAAGCTCTAGCCACGAATAAAACAATCGACTTATTAGTTTACAATTTTAGATGAGGGCTTAGTAGTTATAGATGGTTAATTATATTCAAGTCAATGAAATAATAACTTCAATAAATAAAATATGTTGGTAAGAATGTGGTGAGCCAGTGATTCCCTTCCCTGCCAGAGACGGCTCTATGGTTTTACAGTAATTAAAACCCTTTTCAAACTGTATGGTTTAGACCTGTATAATTTTTTTATATTAAATGTAAGTTACAGTAGTTTATTGTGGGTGCCTGATGACTAGCGTGCTTCCGCTGAGCCAGCGTAGCTTGGCAACAGAGCCACGACGTCAACACAAAGAATCTGTCGGCACAGTAGCTGGGAACTATTTGATGGCACAGTAGCCGGGAACGGTTTGTAATCGTGCCGTGCCATTCCAGGCTGAGTGGAGAAACAAACGTAACCGTACCAAAGTGTTCTTAGAACGGTTTGGCACGATAGTGGAAAAGCAGCCATTGTTAACACATTCCAAGAATGAATGCTCTTCCTAAGGATATACAAGTCAAATCTGAGCAGTTCTAGCAGATTGATCTGTGAAGGTTAGAAGATCATCAATCAAAACACCAAGGTTCCTGGCTGTCCTGGAAGGAGTCATAGTTATTGTGCTCGGCATGATAGTTAGGTTGTGATGAAGGGGAAGCTAGTTAGGATCACAAGCAGTCTGTCTTGGCAAGGTTGAGTTGATGGTGATGGTGATGGTTTTTCATTTATCAAGAACTGTCTTTCAAACATTGTTAATTTCAAGGAGCTACTGTACTTTTGGGTCATCAAGCTGGAATGGCACAGTTGAGTTTTATCAGCACAACAATAACAGGACAAAACATGATATACTTCATAAATGGAAAAAAGAATTGGTACAAGAACTGAGCCTTGGGGTACCCCACTAACTATATAATGTGTACAGTAGTGGTTACAAGTCTACATGAACTATATGAGTTCTGACCATAATTACATAATTTTGGGATGACAGTAAAGTTGTGCCATAAGTTCCTAAATTAATCTGCAATGGTCAGGTGCTGCAGTGGTCACACAACACTAATACTATAGGAGCCATTCATTTCCTTTTTAAAATTCCATTCACATATTTTACAACCATAAAAGGTCACAGCTTGAAAAAAAGTCATTATTGTTTTCATAGAACTTGAAGAAGAACTAGAAGGACATAGGTCTCAAACTTGATTCCTAGTGGGCCACGGCTCTGCAGTTTTGCTCCAACCCTAATCAAACACAGCTGATGCAACCAATCAATGTATTCAAGAATAATAGAGACTATTAAGCAGGTGTGAGTTGGAGGTGGTTGGAGCTAAACTATGCAGAGCTGCGGCCCATAGGAATTGAGTTGTAGACCACTGTTAGGAGCTCCTACTTCTACTACGCGACCACTAGAGATTCACTTTGCTGTTAAGAATGTTAAAGGTAAAAATTTGTAACTTCAAGTCTCAGGATGCAAGCAGTTCAGAGCAGAATGTCATGTGTTGTGCAAAATTACAACATGGCGTGAACACAGTATAATTACACTCCAGGAAGACTTTTTTGTCGAAGTTGAAATCCTATAATTACCATAATTACAACATGGCATGTACGCACCTATACACAAAAGCCATGTGATGGTTTTAGCTTTTTGTAAGTAGAAGTTTGTTAGCAAAATCTTTCACAGAAACTGCAAAAATTGCATTTAATTTATTCAGTTAAACAATGTATGAATGTTTTTAAGCACAAAACATTCAAAAGTCAAACACAGATATTTATTCATTATCCTTCGGCTTAGTCCCTTATTTATCAGGGGTCACCACAGCGGAATGAAAAACCAACTATTCCAGCATGTATTTTACACAGCGGATGCCCATACACATCTCACATACACTCTCACATTCACAAACACTCATGCACTACAGCCAATTTTGTTTACCCAATTCACTTATATTGCATATTGCAAACACAGGGAGAGCCAGCAAACTCCACACAGAAATCCCAACTGGCCCAGCTAGGACTTGAACCAGCGACCTTCTTGCTGTGAGGTGACAGTGCTGCTAACCACTGAGCCACCATGATGCCTCCAAAAACAGATATGCTAAAAAGCCAGGTCCATAAATATTGGGACAATGACACAATTCTAGCTTAGCTCTATACACCAACACAATGGATTTGAAATTAAATGAACAAGACTGTCAGCTTTAATTTTAATTTACTGTACTTCCAAATCAGGTGAAGGGTGTAGGAATAACACTTGTTAAGGGTCCAAAAGTAATAGGGCAGTTGGCTTCTAAGCTGTTCCATGGCCAGGTGTGTGTTATTCCCTCATTATCCCAGTTACAATGAGCAGATGAAAGGTCCAGAGTTAATTTCAAATGTTTTTTTTTTTTTTTTTTTTTTGCATTAGGAATTTGTTACTATCAACTCTCAAGATAAAGTGAAGCAAGCCATCAATAGGCTGAAAAAAACAAAACAAAAGAAATCCTTCAGAGAGATAGAAAAAAAATTAAGCATGGCCAAAACAACTGTTTGGAACATTCTTGAAAAAAAGAGTGCACCAGTGAGCTCAGCAACACCAAAAGACCCAAAGGACCACAGAGGACACTGTGGTGGACGACTGGAGAATACCCTCAAATTAAAGCTGACATCCTGCAGTTAATGCACATCTTGTTCGTTTAGAGCCAATTTTTTTTTTTTTTTTTTTGTCGATGTCCCAATATTTATGACTTATAAATTTGACTAAATTACAGTTTATCATTATCTATACAGTAGCATTATCATTATTTCACAAAAGTCTATAGACTAGCATATCTAGCTTTATATGTAGACCAGGCTGAGCAAGCAGAACATCCTGATCTCCTGTCCCTTTTACAATGTCATTTTATCTGCAATTTATATGCCTTCCCTTTAAACCCTGTTGACCTCAGGCACACCCAAAGCAGGGATCATGGAAATGTGTTTTGTGTTAGGATGACCATCCTGACTGTAAATTCAGTGGGAGCGGCAAGCCTTAAGATTTTTATAGGTGGACAGGAAGTGACTTGTAATGAATCTGAAGCCATGCTCCATTTGAACCAGTACATGGGGACTGGCAGTTTGCTCAGTCTTCAAAGGTCAGAATGATGCATTGAGCTTTTTCAAATTAGTAATTGTTATATTATTAATAAACATAGATGCGTCGAGGGAAATAGACTTGTCCCTCACCAGCTTTGTATTATTTGTGTAAGCAGTGTACTCACGCAGACACAAACTGACTGTCACGCAAGAGTTTATAAAAAGAACATGAGGTTTCATGCAACTCTTTGAACAATCATATTTATCAGGTCCAGTATCTGATTATCAAGATAAACATCTCTGAACACTGTGCTTATGTCAGAAAACTGATGTTTACAGAAACTATCAATAGTACAATTTGTTTTCAACTTACACAAAGTGTTATAAAAAGCGGATATGTGGGTGTTATGAAGAACATTATTTCTTCCTCATTGCAACTTTAACAGCTAGTTTCAGGTCTCCGAACTTTAGAAGTGGTTGCTCAGAAGTGGTTGGTGATAGTATCTGTGTTCTTGCTTGATTTTTTTATGCTGCTAATATAGTTTGTACACAAATTTACTAAAAAACAGAAGTATTTTTAAAACTTGTCTCAGTCCAATTAGTAAGTTTAGCAGCATCGCTCTGTTTGTGCAGTGTTCAGGGTGTTGATGAAAGCAAGTGGTCATGTGGTCTGGACCCACAAGAAACTACACAATGCATGACAGGATGCAAACAGATCTGGTATAAAACCATACAAAAGTCAGAAAACAAGCATAGACACAAGTGACAAATATTACCCTGCTGAAACTGAATCAAGCAGTCAATTGTAAACAGTCTTGAAGTGAATTTAAAGTTACTGTTGAGGTTATTATTGATGTTCGGTGATTGATTCGATTCTATTGTGTATTAGCATTAAATGACATTGTCACTGACTTAATGTCCTATGTTCCAACCTAATTAAAATGCTAAATTAACACAATTCTTGATGGGGTTTTTTTTTTTGGATAACTTAATTGATTAGACATTTGTTTAAAAAAAAACCCCATTAAATTTACTTAATTGATTTGTGTTGGGACAACATGCAGGAATTTTGTGGAACCCAGCATTTTTTACAGTGTATGTTTATTTAAGACATAACTGACTATGTTTGAATGGACTTTTGTCAACAATTTTTTGGTCTTACTCTATATGCAATGCAAATGGAGCCATGTTTTGATGATTGAATTGATTCTACAATATTAATATTTTTACTACAAAAACAATCCAGTCAAATGTGTTTTTGACTACCTTTGCAAGCTGTCAAAATGGACAAGCTTAAAACAGTTTACATTTGTGTATTTAGCAGACTACATTCATACCTATACACTCACGGCCACTTTATTAGGTACACCTGTCCAACTGCTCGTTAACGCAAATCGCAAAGTTCTAATCATCCAATCACATGGCAGCAGCTCAGTTTAGGCATGTCGACATGATCAAAGACGATCTGCTGCAGTTCAAACTGTGCATCAGAATGGGAAACAGAGGTGATTTAAGTGACTTGGAACGTGGCATGGTTGGTGGTGCTGGATGGGCTGGTCTGAGTGTTTCAAAAACTGCTGATCTACTGGGATTTTCATGCACAAACACCTCTAGGGTTTACAAATAATGGTCCTGGAAAGAGAAAGTATCCAGTGAGCATCAGTTTGGGCACAAATGCCTTTTTGATGTCAGAGGTTAGAAGAGAATGGCCAGACTGGTTCCAGCTGATAGAAAGGCAACAATAACTCAAATAACCACTCGTTACAACTGAGGTATACAGAAGAGTATCTCTGAATGCACAACATGTCCAACCTTGAGGCGAATGGGCTACAGCAACAGAAGACCACACCAGGTACCAATCCTGTCAGCATAAAAAAGGAAACTGATGCTACAATTCACACAGGCTCACCAAAATTGCACAATAGAAGATTGGAAAAACATTGCCTGGTCTGATGAGTCTCGATTTTTCTGCTGCGACATTCGGATGGTAGTTTCAGAATTTGGCATCAGCACCATAAAAGCATGGCTCCATCCTACCTTGTATCAACGGTTCAGGCTGGTGATGGTGTGTGGGATATGTTCTTGGCACACTTTGGGCCTGTTAGTACCAATTGAGCATCGTGTCAATGCCACAGCCTACCTGAGTATAGTTGCTGACCATGTTCATCCCTTTATGTCCACAGTGTAGCCATCTTCTGATGGCTACTTCCAGCAGGATAACTAGCCATGTCATAAAGTGCAAATCATCTCTGACTGATTTCTTGAACATGACAATGAGTTCACTGTACTCAAATAGTCCCCACACTCACCAGATCTCAATCCAATTGAGCACCTTTGAGATGTGGTGGAACGAGAGATTTGCATCATGGATGTGCAGCTGTCAACTCTGCAACAACCACGTGATGCTATCATGTTAATATGGACTAAAATCTCGGAGAAATATTTTCAGTACCATGTTGAATCTATGCCACGGATGATTGTGACAGTTCTGAAAGTATGCCTAATAAAGTGGCCAGTGAGTGTACAGTATATACCAATAGTCTCATCCACTTGTACTGCACCACATAAAAACTCTTCATGAGGAAGTGTATCATTTCAAAATCATTAAAAAATAATCAACTCATGTTTTCTCCATGTCCCAATAGAGACTTAATGCATAATTTGTAATGTGTTACTTACAAAATTTGCATACAAAGAACATCACACTTTTTTTAAAAACTCCCTTAAGCAATAGTGGAGCTTTTAAGATGTAGTGTTTGCATGCAGTGCAAAAGATGTGATTATTTGAGGCAATACTATACACAAAGCTTCGCTTGCCTTCTTTTTGAAGCAACCACTCCACAGATAGTCATCACAATTTTATTTTTTCTCTTATTCTTTTAAGAGGAAATGGGAAGGGGGAAAATGTGAGTTGATTAGATAGTTTTGAAAAGGGAAGGATGTTCCTGGCAATGCTCAGAATTTATCTGCAAAATATCTGAAGTAATGTCAGAGAAAGAGGACCAGTACATGCGTGGAGTGCTTTATGAGTGTTTAATGTCCCCCATAAGCGCTCGATATTCATTTATTAAATAATTTATACTCGTAAAAGTCAACAACTACATATCATAAAACTAGATGTGAGCATTATAAACACGTATGTCAAAGTTTACAGTTGTAATAACATTCTCCAGATTACACGACACCACAAATCCAACTAGGCTTAATGCTTCAAGCTGTGGAAAGATTTATGCTAAGTTTAGGCCGGCTGATTTAATGATAACTTTCCATTTATGTAATGCGTTGACTTTTTTCGTACACAGCAGACATTTTGTATATTGTATATGTCTGAAGAGCTTGGGATGTTAACCTGTGGTGGAGGCTATGTCACTCTTTTTAGTTAGAAGTTAATAAAAGGCACTATACTACATTAAGGGCTATTTTAAAAAATAAAATTGTCTATTTTTATGAACATCACATTAAAATCTGTCTTAGTGTTTACTGTGGCTGCTACTTAAATGTATAATTATAATGTTAGGTGATCCACATATCACAAAACTGTAGAAACTAGTTTTTAATATTGATTGGGAACAATGTATTATTTAAGATACGACAGTTCTTACACTAAGCAGTAAAGTAGACATTTTTAAAATTGAACTAAGTACACACAACACCCTATAAATTAACTTGACCTTTATCTATTTTATCCCAAATTTTTTCCAAAAGTGGTTACTGTAAGGCTATTTAACAAATCGATTAAGTATATACAAGAATGTAAGTCATGTAAAATAGCTTTTTTTCCACACTGTAACTGTATACACTGCACTGTATATATATATATATATATATATATATATATATATATATATATATATATATATATGTGTGTGTGTGTATATATATATATAACAATCCTATTTACTGAAATAATAAAATAATAACTCCACGATGGTGTTATCAAGACTTTCAGAAAAAGGAAAAAAAAATGTGTGAGACTGATGACGGCATGCATGATGAATACTGTCAAATTTACTCTCAGGCCCTTTGACCCTGCATTTGAAACGCCTCACAAAAGCGGTAATTAATTTTTGTAATTTGACTCAAAGATGATATAATACATTCATAAATGCAAATAAATGTTCATTGGTATTTTTTTTTAAAATCAAAGTACAGGGTGATTCAAGAAGAATACCACAACTTTGAAAATCGCACTCCGCAAATAAGAAAAGGAGAGCTAAGCTCTTTCTGTCATCAATTTAATGAAGCTCTGAAGTTTCAAAAAACTATTAATACACTTCACATTGATTAATTACCCAAGTTTCCATCATGTTTCTTTAATTAAATACAAATTTAAGTTGTGGTATTCTTTTTAAATCACACTGTATTAAAAGGTTTTGAGGATTTAAGATTATAATGACTATTAAACGTGCCTTGTGAAAGGGGTCTATAGCTGGGATCAAGGTCCCATAACGCACTTTAAAATACTATTTATTCTGTGATCTAAGCGTGTTTGCTGTTTGTGGACAGATTTAAAAAAAAAAAAAAAAGGTATTAAAAATGCATTCAAACATAGAAAATTCTACATATAATATTGCATATCATATACTGCAAATGCCCATTAAAGTAGATTGAATAACATGTGAATAGCACACAGGGCAATTCTAGAGGTCTCCATAATCCTGGACCAGGCTTTATCCTGAGCAGATGCTGTAGCGGTCATGGAGGAGTTGAGAGCATGAGACTGGTTCCTTAAAGTCTCAGGGCTCTATTTTGACGGTCCATGCGCAGGGCGCAAAACGCAGGGCGCAGACGCTTTCAGGGCGTGTCAGGACGCGTTTTTGCTAATTTAAGGACGGGAAGTCTGCCTTGCGCCGCGGCGCATGTTTTTCTTAATGAGTTATAGGTTTGTTTTGAGAATAAACCAATTAGAATCTTATCTTCCATTCCCTTTAAGAGTCAGCTGCGTCGCGCCAAGAGTGCATTTTCTATTTACAGGACGCAAAGTAAGTCTAAGTGGAAAAAATTTGCATTTCACAAGCAAACAGTTAACAGTTAACAGTTTTTTTTTTTTTTTTTACAGAAAACTGTTAAACAGAGCATCTACTGCGTGAGAATGAGAGATAATGGATCACTTTCACTTTCGCTCTTGGATAGGGAAACCTTTACGCACAGACATCAATTAGTATAAATAAATACTTTTTAATATGTTTGTTAAGTGCAAATAACCCTAACCCTAACCCTATTTCTAAATTCAGTTATAATTTCCAGCAAACTAATAAATGAATAATAATAGCAAATTGTGCTAAAAAAAAAGTTATATCCTAAAACACATGCTGTGTCCCATATGGTCTAAAACGTGACAGGTGGGCAAATCTAAGCTTGTTTTTAATAAAACAAATGTAAATTTGGATATAATAAATAATACTGCTAAGAATAATAACATTATACAAAAGCAAATTGTTATGAATGAACTGAAAAAGCCCCCCGAGATGAAGAAGAAATAAAACCTGTGGTTTTTCATATTTATGTAGGCTAGAAAATAATATGTTTTGTAATATTTTAATCCTTTATATTTATATTCTATATCTATTCTTATTATATTCTATATATATCCTTAATATTTACATTTTGTCATATGTAAAGATATTTGCCTATTGCTCTCTTGTGCTTATTAAGCAGTGCGTAAGCGAGGCGCAACTCTGCGCCAGAGTTTAGACTGGGTTAGTTTTGGTCTAATGAAAAATCTATTACAGATTCTCAAAATAGCAACGCGCCAGCAGTCCGCCTCAGAACACCTTCCTTTTTAGACCAATGAGCGCTAATGCATTTGCTATTTAAACAGCGTAGCGCAACGCCTCAAAACGACTCTTGCGCCAAGCTGAAACTACCAAAAGACTACTGCGCCACGCCTTGCGCCACACTGAGCCGGGTGTATGATAGGGCCCTCAGTGACAGACGAGTCTTCGCGTTGATCCTGTGGCCAGTCTGAACACCCTCTGGTGACCTGCTTACACCTGCAGCTTCTCCACATTGAACATCCAGCGTTTTCCAGTGCCTAGACTGCAGCTCTGCACAAGAAGTGTGGCCAGGGGAGAATTGGTCGTGCCTAACTGAGCCTGGTTTCTCTCAAGTTTTTTTTTCCTTCACTTTTGTCAACTGGTGAAGTCTGTTTCTTGCCACTGGCTTACTTGGTTTGGGACTTGCAGAACTGCCCGTCGATTGATTTGCTCTCTCGATTGATTAGTGTTTAGACTTTTAGCTGTGAAATTTAAACCACACTGACCTGAACTAATCCGAACTTCAATTCTAAAAACTGGACTGACACAGTTTTAATTTACTAGAACTTTTATGTTCAGCTGCTTTGACACAATTCACATAGTAAAAAGCCCTATATAAATACAGATGAATTAAATTAAATTGAATGTGAATACAAGTAGCCTGCATTTTCCTGATTTATCAGTCTCTCAAAGAGCAATGCTTGAGATTCCATACCGTTGGTCTAAGTATAACACAGATGTAGGTCAGCAATTATATTTGCCACACATTGTCATGGGACAACATAGGCACAGTCCAATCATAGATGTGGTGCTGTGATAGGCACGAATCACCTCTCAGGGATAAAAGGTAGTATATGAGGTATATCTGGATGTCCGTTTAGGATGTCTGGTATCTAAAAGATGTAATCGCCCTACTCAAAACATTAGATAAAGCAGATATCTGTGTATCATTGCAGGGTCTGCGGTATAATTATATAAAACCAGTGGCTGAACATTGACTGAGAAAGTCTTGTCTAAATAATGGCATTAGCAAAAAAGTTGGAGCACTAAGCCTTAGGATGAGCTCACTGGCTTGGATAATTAGAAATACTGCAGAGGAGTTTTGTGAAGTTTTACCGATGGACTCAAGCTTACATAGCTATTTTACAAGTTTTCCTATAACAAATGTTGGACTGAAGCGCTGTAAACGTCATACTCGCCAAACAAGTTAATCCTGGTTTGGATTTCAGACAGAATTCAGGAGATTTATTGCAACTAAGGTCTCTTACGGTGCAGTAGAGCAGTGTTTCTTTCAGTGTTTTTTTGTCCTGTGTTATTTACAGCCCTTTCATTAATACCTTGACGTCTTACAGCATTTGCTTTCCTTTCTAAAGTTTTGGAATCTTTTCTTGGAGTACATCTGTATATCTTTCTTTGGTTTATGCATTTTATATGATGTCTTGAGCTGATCTTAAATATATCAGACCCAGTCAAGGCCTTTTTAAATGATTGATGAAGCCTGTAAGAAGCCCAATCCTTTAATTCAGATTTAAAAGCTCAAAGTATTCTTACTACAGAGAAGCTGATTTTTAGCAATAAATATCAACCCTTTAAAGACAAACATGTTTTGAACTCAGAGGTGCAGAAAATTGTATCTTATTGAGAAACGAGACAAAATATATACTACTGTATATAACAATGGTAGATTTACTAATCCTGGACTGAAGTGTTAAGGAGCTCTTATCATGCAAAATCAACTTTTGGAAGCTGTTTGGACAGAACTGTGTGTAGGTACAGTGTGTCTACAGTCCTATTGAAATGATATTAACGCAAGGCATTCTGTGAGTATATCTAAAGAGCACAAGCTCTCACACATTGCAGGGTGTGAAGTAAAGACTGAGCAGAAGGTCAAAACAACACTGAATGGTCAAATTATTCATATCCCAGGATATACAGCAAACCAGCATTGTTTTAATGGATGTTGATTGTAATCATGGCAACAGGAGTTATACTGTAAACATACATGCGTATGTAATATTGATGGACAAACAAACTACGTGTGTGTGTGTGTGTTCTCAATGCATAGATTGCATGTATAGTACATGCACAATTAAACAGTTTATTCATGTCCTCAAGGACAACACATACTAAGAGATGATGCCAACCATAGAGCACTTCTAGAGGTCTCCATAATCCTGGACCAGACCGTATAATGAGCAGATGCTGTGGTGGTCATGGAGGAGTGGAGAGCATGGGACTAATTCCTGAAAGACCCCAGTGGCAGACGAGTCTCTGCCTTGATCTTGTGAGCCAGCCTTAACACCCACCTACTCACACCTGCAGCTTCTCCATGATGGATGTACACATATCTATATTTAAGTAGAAATACAGATATTCATGTTTAAAATGACTCTGGTAAAAGTTGAAGTACTGACTACTCTTTTGTACTAAAGTAAATGTAAAAAAGTACGGCCTCAAAAATGTGCAAAGGTAATAAGAACCCGTTTCAACCACAGTCCAAACAGATGCGAGATAGGTGAATAATAACATTGCTCAAAAAGTTGTCCCATGTATCTTGACACAAACTCACTGTGTTCAGCTTGTAGTATTTTAAACTTCAGCTGCCATTGATGTTCATACACTCTAGAAATAATTGTGAAGGCCTGTCTATCTTTATAAATAATGTCTTACATTTAACAATGAACTCTGTCCAAAATTTATTGCTTTTTTTCTTTTGCTAAAATAAATACTTATATTAGACTGCAATCTTTTTTTTTGAATTAAGCTAAAGCTGCTTATTCTTTTGAATGAGTAGCTCTCATACATAACCTGTTATTTTACTTTTTTCCTTTTATTTTCAGGGTATTGTGGTTATTTTATTGAATGGATAAACATTTATTCTGTTACAGTTTTTCTCAGTCTCTTTAGTCCATTTGTTAGATCAGAACAGAAATAAAAAATCTATAAAAATTGTAAAACAGCATAAATTCTGTATTAGGAAATATAAACTTATCAGAAATAAATCGCAATGCATAAAGTTTTTGATTGTTTTAGTACTAAATCTAAAAATCTTCACAAACAGCACAATTTTTCGCAATATTAGGCTGAAAGATCAGAGAGCACTTGCAGTATAATCAGAAGTGGACAAAAGGCTTAAACAATTAAACGGCATGTTTTTGAGCTGGAATGTGTCACTGTTTAGGCTACCTGTGATCTGATCGAGCAAAAGGTGCAATATTACCCTATAAACAGGACAGCGTGTTAAATTCACCATCTCCCTCTATCTCATCTGCGTAGTCATCCTTGCATTTCTCATAGTAATCTTCATAAACAAGTCTGGTAAGGTGTACGATAGTCTTGGTTAAAAAAAGCTGCACGATGCATTATGCGGGCCACAAAGACGAAACAGATTTGATTGCATGAAAAATGCATTTATATTGTGCAATGATGAGAAACAATATAGATCGCACCGCCGAACACATGAAAACGAAAGTAACGACCGTGGTTTGAAAAATGTAAGAAGTAGAATGTACAGATATTTGTGTACAAATATAAAGAGTACTGATACCAGAAAAAAAAAACTACTTAAGTACAGTAACAAAGTATGTGTACTTCGTTACGTCCCATATCTGCTGTATTGACACAATCTGCAGTGTAAAAAGCGCTATATGAATAAAGATGAAATTGAATTTTAAGGGTCATGAATTGAGATCCACTTACGATATTATAAAGATTTTTTACCTAAAAAGTACACATAAAAATCTATAAGTAATAGGCTATTTTCTGTCCTGTTCTCTTCAGGGCACACAATTTAAACAGACGTGGTGGATTGCAAAAACACGCTGCTATAATTTAGGTTTAAAAGGCTTAAATACACAATGCATATCAAATGATCTGCAATAACAGACAAAGCAATCATGACTCTGTGGTACAATATAGTCAGCACAACATCAAATTTTCATTTCGGAATTGTATTGTGCCTTGCGAAGTTCATCCAGCTTTTCCTTTAATGTTGTGATCAAAAGGAAGGCAATTCAAAGACTGTGCTTTAAAACAAATTGAAGCTGCACTGCATCTTGAATTCATACAGCCATCTTTATTGTTTGGTTCCTGCATAGACCTGCTTTTGCCTTTTTGTTATTTACTTAGGGCCAATCACACTGTTTTTTGCGTTGAGAGGCGCATCTTTTGAAACTTTTGTTTACTAATCTTTTGCTTACTAATGGCGTTGAGGGTTTTGCTTATCTTTATACTGCCTGCTGTGCCTCACATTTTTGCCATTGCATGCTGTGCGCTCGCAGTTAAAAAAAGAAGTCAACTGAGTGAATAAAGCGCATTAAGTCAGTGGCGTCTTTTCTATTCTCCAATTAACTGACAGTAGAGGCGGGGTTTTTGTTAAGGTGACACAAAGTCCCTTTAAGACAAGTCATTTCACTCGGTGGCCATCTTTGAAATGCCTTTCGGGCATTATACTCAAGCATTCTGTCTGAGTGGGGAAACATTAAATTCTCCAAAACTACTTACCAAGCTTATCATTGAATTTCATTTTAGAACCCCCCAATAAAACTAAACAACAACTGTCTCTTAAGTTTATAAATGTTCAAATTATTCAAGTTTTGCTGAAACTCACGTTTGGTCCAAGCTCCTCCCACAGGGTGTGGTTCAATGGGGAAGTGCGCTCGTTTTTCCTATGAGAGAAATGACTACGAATAATAAACGGCAGAAAACAGTCAAACTACTTTCTCTACAAACAGGTGTTTGCATGACTATACAGACTGAGCAGAATTATATAATAAGAAAATAACTGTTTGTATCATCAAGCAGCAAAATGAGCTGTTTTTAATGTTTAAAAATGAATGAAAGTGAATAAGACCGGAAGTCTTGAGCCAAAATTACTGAAATGGCTGCGGCCACTTGTACGCGAAAAATAAAGTAAATAGCTATCTATAATTGGCTCTTGTACTAGGAGGCGGGCTTTATTTGCATATAGTGATCAACGATTGGCTCCTGTACTAAAAGGCAGGCTTTATTAGCCATATTGACATTACACTTTTCTCCATTTAAAACAATTTGAGTGACATATGCTGTGTATTCTATAGTCTTAGGGTGACAGCAGTGTTTGTGTTGTCAAGACGACTATGGAGACTATTAAAGATGGAGGAGAGACTAGTGGTCGCTGTTTCAAATTATCCAGAACAGTATGACTTTACAAATTTTAGATTGAATATCACAATATTTATACACATTACAATTATAACATTATTAACAGCAACACTCGTGCACAATATGCAGCTGAAAGTCATTGCCTAGTGACAGAAAAGCACACTGTGCTGCTTTTTTTCTTGTCAATAAAAAGACAGTGTGGTGTGGCTCACGTTTTTGGAACATAAAACCGTTCAGTGTAATTAGCCCCTTACTGTACAATGTGTGTGAATTAGCGGGTGGAGCTAAACAGCCAGTGATGAAGAAATAGGCGTTGCTCTTGTTTTTATAGTACAACGACCTCCTATATGTCAAAAAAGGGAATTTTGATTTCTCAATTAATGACCCTATTAAAAACCCTTATATATATAGTCACCAGAGTGCAGTCAGAGACACTCCTCTAACTGTAGAATAATTAGCTGAAAGTCTCTTCCCAGGTGAGACAAATATAGAAAGAGCTGAAGTGTGAAAACGGGGTCAGGACATACCACTCATATTGATTTCATAGCTTAGTCATGCCTAATCTTGTCCAGCTCATTCGGCGGTTATGTTAGTATGGGTTTCATTTGATCGTAAACTCAAAATACACGTTTTTCAATATTCTGGAGAACTCAGTAAGTGTATGCACATTGTCATCATAATTATATATGAGTCATGTTTTGGAATGGCTCATGGTAACTGTCGTTGGCTTCAGCTGCCATACCTGAGGCACATTTACAGGAGTTCACACCTGTTTTCAATGAAATGTTTTCCTCTTTTGGGTTCGGTCCATAATTTAAACAAGAAAAATAAACATTTAATTAAACATGACCTTTATTTAAATGCATATGGTTACAACTCATATTCCTAGGAATCACATAGGAAGTATTTTTCATGAGAATTGAGCAGATTTTTTTTGTCTTTTAGCTTATTGATTTCATTAATAATCTGCAGTAAACAACGTCTATAATTAATACCATCTCAGCCAGATGCCTCACATCGTGGGTCTTCATTTTTAGCATCACAAAGCAACACTTCTATTAGGCTTTCCTGTCATTAAGTTCAGTTGGTTAGGTTGCATGAATTAGGTTATGGTAATAAGGTGTGTGAGCACTTCATCTGCCAAGCTGAATTAAGCTCTTTAACATTGTTAACATAAATGAAATGCAATAAAATGTTCATCAAGAATGTGAATGGAGTCTGGAAAATTTTGTATTGATTTTCACAATGAGGCTGTTTAAAGACGGTCATTAAAATGGTATTAATAATTCAGAACTACAGTTGTCTTGTTGTTTAACGAATCTTGGAAACTGCATCACTTATCCTCAAAAGTATTTACAATATATTGATATGCAAATTAAGCCATGAATTGTGTTACGTAATGTATTGCATAACTAAGACCCTACTGTGTGGTTTGAATGGAGTGAGCAAAGCCTATTGAACGGTTTAGGGAAAACATACTGCTCTCTTCCAAGGTAAAGGGATGAAGTAGTATTTGAAATTCTCTCTGGAAACAAGGTCAGTGTGAAGAATTACGCAAGAGGGTCTGTTGTGTCTACAATGTTACTGTATCTTTCTTATAATTAATTGCAAAGTGTTTAGCCTGGGTCGGCTGTTTCATTTCAGGATAGTGTCTTGTATAATGTCAAGATGAACCAGATATCATCTGGATTTTGTAAGGAGGGAAGAGCCTAACTTAAGAGGTTCATGGTTTCATGGTTTTCATGGACTCCTCCTTGTGTGCTTTGCGATTTATAGTCTAAATATGTGAAAATACCACATGTATCTTCTGTATTTGCAGTGGATGATGGGTCACATGCAGTTGTTGCTCTCAGTTTGGTTCATTCTTTTATCCTTTTGCTGTGTTTAAAATCGATCGGATTCCTTGCATCTGGTGTTGGTTGGTAATGAATAACTTATTTTTGGAGTGTCAGTGTAGTGGAACCTAAAGGAAATTGTAAAATTAAAATGGTTTTGGGGTAAAAATGTCCTTCAAGCACTACACAGCACAATAGCAATAACTCAAAAGAACATTTTGTAAAGAGAAAATCTGTGTGATCAGTATCACAATTTGATGGTTTAATTTGATTATTTATCAGAGAAAGATTGATTATATATGACCAGTGCTAGGGGTAACACATTACAAGTAACATAAGTTACATAATAATATTACTTTTCTAAGTAATGAGTAAAGTACTGCATTACTTTTAAAAAAATAAGTAATATTTGAGTTACTTTTTGAAAATGTAACACAAGTTACTTTTTAGTTTATTTAATTTGATTTAAAAAAAAATTCTGAATTAAAATTAAAGTAGTTACAATAAATCACGCAATCAGTGAGCGAATGTTTTCGTTATTTTGAGCGCATTGAAGAAATGGAAAAGGGGATTATAGTCTCAATGGACTGTGATTAAACTTAAGACAAATAGTACAAAATAACAAACACGTTGCTTTAAACTTTCAATAATCTGTATACGGCATGTAAAGCTCTGGGGTCAGGAGGTTCTCATATAACATAACCCTAAATTTTTTTTTTTTTATGTGTTTTATTAAAGGTAAATGAAGGTGTAGGTTATACAGTGCATTATTTATTGCAGAGCTCCTCTTTAACACAATAAAAAGTTCTGAAAGAGATCAAACCTCTACCCGGTAATAAAAAATAATACCAAAGTAACTCAAAAGTAATGTAACGCAATACTGTTTTGGGGCAAACCCAATATTGTAATGCATTACTTTCTAAAATAATTTTTTCAGCTCTGTATTTAATATTATGATTTATACACAAGATAAGATACATACTGTCTAAGTTGTCCCAAGAATGTGTCTGTTCTGTCATGTTTCAGCTCCAAATACTTTACATTCACTTTTTGTGTATTTGTTTCTCTTTGAATAAAAATAAATAAAAATAAATAAATAAATACAAACAAGCTGCTGGTCCCCACCTAAAAAGTCCATATTGTTATCTTAAAATTAGTCTATAGGCCTGCATAATTAATAAATGTTTCTTTTGAACCCATTGAGGAGGACAACCCCGTTGACAGTTTTTGTACTTTTATTTCAGAATGTAGATTAGATGTTTTTTTTTTTTTTTTTATCTAATCAAATTTTTCTTTTATTTAATTTTTTTTTTTTTTTTTGGTATTTTCCCCATTTTTTTTTTTTTTTTTTTTTACAGTATATGGCGAGTGGTTAGCACTGTCACCTCACAGCAAGAAGGTTGCTGGTTTGAGTCCCGGCTGGGCCAGTTGTCATTTCTCTGGGTGCTCCAGTTTCCCCCACAGTCTAAAAACATGCGGTATAGGGAACTGGATAAACTAAATTGCACTGTAACAAATTTTAGGCCACAACAATACCAAAAAACATAATCCTTATTTTGTTTCACTTTTTCTTGTTTACCTAACTTTTGAAAAAATCAGCTGCACTGACCTAAAATTATTTGTCAGTAATACAAAACACATTTCTTTGTGTTAACATAAGCTTGTTAGTGTTCTGGAGAAGTGAACTACTCTGTAACAAAACTTTACAAGTTGTGCCAACTGTCCATGATAAGGATATAGGATTATGAGAATAAGGATTATGTTTTTTTTTTTTTGTTCACTCAACTTCAGGCATTACAGTTCTGCGAGAAATGTTTAGTTGGCTGTAGTGTGTGTGTGCATGTGAGAGTGTGTTTCTCCCAGTACTGGGTTGCAGCTGAAAGGGCATCCGCTGTGTAAAACAAATGCTGGATAAGTTGGCAGTACTTTCTGCTGTGGCGACCCCTGATGAATAAGAGGACTAAGCCGGAGGAAAATTAATAAATAAACAGTATATATACATAACCTCTAGGTTACTATTGTAGGAAAATATCAGCAGTTACTACATAATTTCAGTATCACCTTTCCTTAAAATGACACCATCTAATCCTATTTACGGGAATATTCTGCTTATGAGCTATCAGATTTGTTGCTATGACAGCAACTACCATACATGACATATACAACAAACAACAGCCTCTTATGGATGTTATCTAAAAAGTGCAGCAAACCATAAAGTACCTGGACCAAAGGATTCAGATCTAACAGAAGCATAGACTGAGTCACGTATCTCTAAAGAACCTGTGTTGTTTATTTCAGAAATGTCTCAGACATATTAATTTTTTTTTTTTTTGTAACTTCAGTGCACTTTTGAAGAAAAAATTGTTCTGTTTCTTTATTTGTTTGCTTTGAAGTTGTTTTATTTATTTATTTATCAGGTTTAGGTATTCAGAACAGTCAATCCACTTTGTGCCAGTAAATCTGCATGCTGTTGAAATACTGTTTCATCTGCATCACAAATCTCTTGTTTGCAGGCTAGTGATAAGGTGCAGACTGCAGTGCATCACAAGTGGTTGACCTTTAATGAATTACTTTAGTTCACTTAAGTTTAAACAAAAATAATAGTAAATAATTCTGACAATGTTGCCTGTACGTGAAAAAAAATGGTTGTGTAAACATATGTTATACTCTCCACTCTATTCTTATACTCTCCACATTTTAACTGACTATAAGAAATATTGCCAGCACATGTCAACCTACACTAACACTAAGTATACCTGTAATCTAATGAGAATTACTTGATATGTAGATGCAATGTAACTCAAATTCAACAAAATGCGTTAAAGGGACCATCAAAATAAAGTGATACCAAAAATAAAAACTGCTTTATTCTAGTTTAAATAAAACAAACAAGTCTTTCTCCAAAAGAATAAAAAAAATTTAACAAAGAAAAAGAAAAAAATCAAAGGACAGCTGATAACTTTCACTTCAACTGTACAGTGTGTGCATCAACCAACAATATGCCAGATTCACGGGTGCTCTGGTTTCCCCTTACAAGTCCAAAGACATGCCCTATAGGTGAATTGGCTAAGCTAAATTGTCCGTAGTGTATGTGTGTGAATGGGAGTGTATAGGTGTTTCCCAGTGATAGGTTGCAGCTGGAAGGGCATCCACTGCGTAAACAAATGCTGGATAAGTTGGCGGTTCTTTCTGCTGTAGCGACCCCAAATAAGTAAAGGGACTAAGCTGAAAAAAAGGAATGAATAAATGGGTTTCTATGCAACTCACTGGACTTTTTTTCAGTGAAAGAAACATTATTTTAGAAAAAAAGATATGTTACTCTAACAATCTAATCAACTAAAACAAGTGAAACAAACTAAAACACAAACAGACAGACAGACAGACAGACGGACGGACGGATGGACGGACGGATGGACGGACGGATGGACGGACGGATGGACGGACGGACGGACGGACAGACAGACGAACAGACAGACAGATATGTAAAACTCATGAGCTTTATAAAGGTTGCCAGTGCCACTAGCAATACTTGTAAAATATGACCAAATTGCGAGTGAATCCTAAAAGGAATGCAAATTAAGCAAATACATTTGAACTGTTTCTTGATGAGGATTTGCTCATTGTATGTTAATAATTATTAACAATCTTTTGCTATTTATAATGGGTATATTTTAATTTTACACGCCCTCATTGACAATAAAGGAGGTGCAATTTTTAAAAGTTTATGTTATAAATTTTAATTGTGTTTTTAAGAATTCACACTTAGCTGATAATATTAGTATTGCGTGTTTGGCATGCTGTCCCTTGAGAGAACCCAGAGCTCAGAATATCTTCGAGCCTGGGGCTCCCTCCCATTTGCAGGGCGAGAGGGGAATTTGAGCTCAGGTAGGTCTCGAGAACTCCCCTTTTGTTCTGGTGAATGAATTAGGAATTGCTATGAGAGATACAGTAGCTGACTAAGGTCATGTTTACAATGTCAGGTCTTTATGCCTAATTCCGATTAGTTGCCTATATCTGATTTTTTTGCCTGTTCGTTTACACTTTCTTTCAATTGTGACCCATATCTGATTCATGCGTTTGCACTGGCCGTACAATTTACGACATCACGCATGCATGAAGGCGGGTTCTAGCATCTGCTCCACACTAGCCACAATGGAAGAAATTGTCTTGCTTTTAGCTCTAAGAAATATGTGAAGTTCGGCTAACTTTAAAATGATTTTGAGGAGGGGGAACGGGCCATCATCGCCGCTTGCTTCTATGGTTTATATATGGTGTTCTCCACCATTCAGAGGAATTTGTGAGTACAAAAGACATCTCAGAGCTGATAAAAGCAAATTGTGGCGGGCTTTAATAACAAGCAGTGGGTCTGAAAATTTTAGGATGAGCAAACTAACATTTGATATGCTGTGTCAAAGCTTGTCCACATACCACTTTCCTCCTCCATGTTTCCTGTTGTTGTTTACAGCGTCAACGTCTCCACACAGGCTCTTCCTTTTACATCAATAAATTCAAGAGTTCTTAGCTGATGATTGGTAATAAGCTAGTTTGGCATGCTGTCCCTGAGCTCATGAGATCTCTACACAGAAATGCCAACTGGTCGGGTAGAGACCCGAACCTGAGGCATTCTTGCTGTGAGGCCAAAGAGCTAGCCACTGGGCCACCGTGCTGCACAATAGAGGAAAAAGAGGAGGAGGGGGGGGGGTTTTGAATGATTAGCACGTGATCCTCTTGAAATTAGTTTATAAATACACTTCACAAAGTAGAGAGGTACACCCATTGTTGCAGGTTTTATGACATACAAAATAGAATGCTTCAGTAAATCCGATCTGCCTGCTTACATGATAGTCGCATTGTCACATATCCAATTTATATCTGATTTATTTCCACACATTTATTTCTACAAATGAACGCATGCGTTTTTTTGTGTTTACATGGTCATAGAAGAGATCTGATCTGCGTCACAAACGTATGAGGAAAAAATCTGAATTGGGTCACATTTAACTGACAGTGTAAATGGGGCCTAAGAGTTTGTCTATGATGGCACTTTGGATTAGTCAATTTACTTATGTTGCATGTCTTTGAAGGGAAGAAGCTTGGGAACCTGAGGGACACCCACGCAAGCATGGGTAGAACATGCAGGCTTTGCACAGAGATGCTGATTGGCCTGGTATGGACCCAGTAACCAGTAACCTTCTAGCTGTTAGGCAACAGTGCTGACCACTGGGCCACTGTGCCGCTATATCTGTAAAGGGGAAGAGGAGTAGGGGTGAAGGGGGGATTCTTTAAGACAAAGATGACTGAGGTGAGAAACTCTTGTTGTTTATTGTGAGTTAGGGTTCATCTGTCACATCATGTGTTAGATGAAGCGGGACCAGCTGTGATCAATCATAAGCACGTGATACTCTTGAAATTAGTTTATAAATAAACCGCACTTTGAGTTGCAAATATTTTATTACTTGCTAAGAGAGTTGATACCATTTTGTGGCGAAACAATTTAAACTCATATAAAACAGCTTTTAACTCAGCTTGTTGTTTATCAAACTTCTCTGAGTGCTCTGTGTTTTCACAGACAGACTCTCATGACCGTCTAGAGTCCACAATAATCTATTCAAAAACCTTAATCACTGACCTTAGCATCAAATTGAGAGCACTATACTTGATACTTTGATGTTGTTAGAAATAACTAACGTCGTGACTGTAATTATACAACTTCTACTTGCGTAAGTAAGGAAGGCCTTCTCTCCTATTGTAGTTTTGAAACTTGGACAGCGGCCCACTCTCGCTGACAGGAATTATTATCATGTCAACATTTTCACAGCATGAATTCCATAACATAGTCTGTCATCTCCGCACGTTTAGTTCCTGCTGCTTTGTTTGCCTCAACTATAAGCGACAATTTGCATGCTTTTAACACCCATACCCACCCAATGCCTGTGAGCGGCTTCCTGTTTCAAAGGGTCTGGAAGGAAATAAGCATCTCTGAGTTTGAGAAAACCCTCCATCTGCAGAAACAGTTGAGGCGAGCCGAGAGATGGAGATAACAGCTTTTTGTTAGACGTGAGCTGTGTTATGTGGAGGGTGACTTTAAAACCTGAATCCCTGTCTGTGCTGTATCTCTTCTACAGTCGACTGTCCTATTAGCAGGCGATTAGACGCCCAACATCCATTTCACGCTTCGCTGGGCATGGGAGAGAGCTTCTTGATTTGTTGTTTTTGATGTTTTCGTTCAGTCTCTCTGTGTCTGTCATTATGTTTGTGCATATAGTGGGGGTGCATGGCTTTTACTCTCTTTTCAGTAGCTACTGAAGCCATCAAAAGCCCTCTTTTGACATGACTGTTACACTTTATCAAAATAGCCTACAAATTATAGTGCAAGTATAAAATAATAAGAACAATAAACTAATGAATCCTTCATAGTATCAAGTGTTTATCTTGACTGTTACAAATGAAAGTCAGTGAAAATAAAGAACCCTAAAAGTACTTGAGTAAAAGCACAGATACTATGATAACATATTAGCTGTTCATTTCTATGTCAGCAATATTTTTTTTACCAATATTGAAGTGTTTTAGTTTTATTTAAAATACATAAGTGTCACAATCACCAGTGATCTAATCTTCATAGATCTTTGGAGAACATTCACATAAACATGCACTACAATCCTGTCTCACAAGAACTACATATCCAGTCATGCACCATCATTCACACACCTGGTTTAGATCCCCATGATTGCAAATAGACACAGCTAAAGCTGTTCAGAACTGATTACAAGGACATACACCGCGCACACATGCTTCATGGCTGAGTCCTGTTATACTGTTAGGGAACATTACAATGCGTTTTCCTTTTCTTGTCTTGCCTTCATGTTTGAACATTGCTTTGCTTTGTTTTGTTTACCCTGTCCGCTGCCTGCTTTTTGACCATCTGTCTGTTGTAGACATCTGTTTGCTCCTGTGTTGGCTGTTGCTTGCCTGACCATTCTCTGCATAATAAACTCTGCATTTGGAACCACGCTCAGTTGTCCACCGTCCACTTCACATATAAGTACCTGATTTTGAATATACTTAAAGATGCCATAGAATGAAAATCTGGATACCTAGGCAATATAGGCATGAATAATGAGTTTAGCATATGGAAACATATACCGTAAGCCTCAACACCATTGTTTACTTTTTCTCACACTGTAAAAAAACCTGGTTGCCTTTCTGGAGTCCTTTGAACTTTTATTTTGTTAAACTCGCGTAATTTATAAAATTAAGTTAAAACATGATTAACTTAGTTTAATAAGTTACAATGAACTAAACATATGCTGTCAGGACTAATTGATTATATAATATTTCATATATACAGACAAGCACACAACATAACCACATCCAATTGAAAGTAAACACACAATAAATACTCACTAATAATAAATACATCCAAGGGATGTATTTGTGTATTGTATAAATTCTGTGTTTGTAAAATCCTGGTGCAAAACCAGCCAATTTGAACAAAACATGACCCAACTTTACAAATTTTTTTATCCAAATAGGATCATTAATATGCAAGTCCCAGAAAGCATTTGATTGGTCACAACATTTCCTAGTGAGATTACAACAATGATAATTTCCCTGTGTTTTCATTTAAGTTTGATTCATACAAATGTACAGTGTTCAATACAGTTATACTTATGTACAGTGTGTAGGACTATTATCCTGAACACATGACAGGCCTTAAAGAAGAGTAACAGAGCAGTTTTGAAGCAGGCAGCCGTGCATGATCAGTAAGCATTCACAGCTCATCAGAATGCAAAATGCAGGATTTACAGACTGTAAAGTTATTCAGTGTCACCCTGAAGAGGAGTGCAGTCTGTTTAAATATATCTTTGGTTAGTTAAAAATGTTTATTGTGAAATTGTCTATGTTTGTAATAAGGCAACAAACACATTTAAATCTCTTTAACATTTTGATTGATAATAAAAAAACTCATATGTTTACATAAAGGTTGTTTTCAGATACATTAAACTCACTAAATGCAACTACTGTTAGTCACTAGCTATGTTTATATCTTAGGATGCTAATTCAATTTATGTGCAAAACAGAAATATTGCATAGAAGACGAGTGAATAAAACATTCATATAAAGTCAAAGAGAACAAAATCGTCACTTCCTGATTAACTGGTGCCAGATATCAAAAGTAAAACTGAATTCCCTTCCGCATAGAAGAAGCTGCGTGAATCTTTTCTTTATTTAATAAATGGCTTGCGCCTCAGAAGACAAATGCTGACACGCAATGAATGCATTGTGCCGTTTGAAGGCGTGAGACGCAGCACAGACACTTTTGATCATGGAGGTCATTAACGATATAATAACATATACTGAAATGGTTAAGATGTTTTAGAATGACCAAAACAACATTTCAGATGTTTTAAAATGTGGTCAGCCTGCTGGTTTATCCATTCACTCACATTTTTATCAACACATGATCTCTTACAACAAAATCACATGACTTTTTTTAATGCGCATACTGGAATGTGTTCGTTAGAAAAGTTTCAATCATAGTTTATGTGCATCTTTTGCTTTCGAATAAAAAGTTTATCGTACTCAGTTACGCACATAATTTTTGACATCAAATTATCAGCATTTTTAAAACCGTTTTTTATGTGCATGTCCAAAATGTGCATTAAAATAGGTAGATGGAAACATAGCTACTTTCAGATGCACGAGCTGCAGAGCTTATTAATATTCATGACCCTCAGAAATATGGTCAAAACTAACCAGATGTAACCAAACTAGGGCAAATTCCTAGGGCTGGAAAAACCCTTTCTGGGTAATTTCTTGCAATTACCTAGTCCACATGACTTATAGAAATCAGAGAACCATTTACAATATTTTAATAGTGCATTCTATGGCACCTTTGTTTTAAGTATTCAAAGTTTGATAATTGTTTATTTATTTTGCAATATATATATATATATATATATATATATATATATATATAATTTTTTATTTATTTATTTTTATTACCAAAACAACAATACAACTACTACCGGGGATAATTTAGGGATGCACACAATTGTCAATATAAAGCCGAGAATTTAACAACAACAAATAAACACAAAATGACAGTAACTGAGGATGACATTGGGTTCTTTTGTCTATTGTGCATTCCTGTCGCTAGCATACTTTATATAATATTGAATTTAGAGCAGGCTTGTCTTATGTTCAGCCGGGTTAATGAATTGAAGGATAGTTCACGGCACTCTGTTTAAGCCTCTAAATTGATCCTGATTGCTTTAGTGGTGTAGAGTCCATAAAGCGTCTGTGTAATGGTCATTGATTGGTCTTCAGAAATATCATCAGGCTAATTTATACCCTTGCATTTACAGCAACGATAAAATGATGTGTCATATCACTGACCTTCAATTATCTCTCTCTAAATGTCAAAGCATCCAGAGGTGTTCGAGTGCAACGTTTTTCATTGATCTGCATTTAACACCGAACAGTCTAATCAATTTGAAGAACATAATAAGACTTTTTTCCCTCTCACTTCATATAGTGCTGACAAACTTTTGGTTAGTAATATGATTAAATAGTAATGCATAATAATATGCATACATGCTTTTGTTACATCATAATTAAAATTGTTATTTTTACCCCCTATCATTTATTAGAATTTAAGACATTGTAAATGTGATTGCTGTACCTCTTGTTAAAGTTCATTCATTCATTCATTCATTCATTCATTCATTCTCTTTTTGGCTTATTCTCTTTATTAATCCGGGGTCGCCACAGCAGAACCACCAACTTATCCAGCATGTTTTTACACAGCGGATGCCCTTCCAGCTGCAACCCATCTCTGGGACACACACTCATTCACACTCATACACTACGGACAATTTAGCCAACCCAATTCACCTGTACCGCATGTCTTTGGACTGTGGGGGAAACCAGAGCACCCGGAGGAAACCCATGCGAACACGGGGAGAACATGCAAACTACATACAGAAACGCCATCTGAGCCAGCCGAGGCTCGAACCAGCGACCTTCTTGCTGCAAGGCAACAGCACTACCTACTGCGCCACTGCGTTGTCCTTGTAAAAGTTTATTTATACAAATCTTGTTTATAAAGAGATGAAAAAAAATCCAAATGTGTCATGCAGTTTAACTTAAGCTTCTGAAAAGACATAATCACTTTATAATGAACAGCATTCATTTAGGCTTTCGTGTATTAACTTTAATATGCGAATATTAGCAGAAGCTCAAACATACCTGCTAGGCATGTAAGAACAAACCTCATTGGTTCATCTGCAAGCTTAGATGTAATGCATCATATGCAAGAATAATCCTCTATGGTGCATGTAAAAGGGCATCTATGATGAAAATCATCTTTTGTAAGCTGTTTGCACAGAACTGTGTGTAGGTATAGTGTGTCCACTGTCATATTGGGGTGATATAAACACAATAAATATATATATTTTTTTCTCATGTTAAAATAGGATCCAAATCTCTCCTATTTTGAGGCCTGCTATGACGTGATGTTAGAGTGCGGTTTCTCCGCCCACTGAATTAATTGACTGCTGCGTATTAACATGTCTCCATAGTAACGTGTATAATCAAATCCATAAGACAAGACGTGCAACTGGGATTAAAAGATCTGTTCAGCTGTCTGTGATCAGCAGCACCTCAAAAATGAGTTTTACAAGTTTAAAAAATTTTTTAAAACAGTGCATGTTTGTAATAAAGACATTAAAACCACTATGTAATTCATCACCACAGCTGCATGTCAGTACAATTATAAAAGAATACTAAATCTCAGTTTGTGGACTTTAAATCAGGTTTATTTTGCGTGTTATCATAATGGATATCCAAACAGCTGTGGATATTAACGTGTATCCTGTCACTTTTGCCATGCAAAGTGCAAGTGCAAAGGTAAACATGTGTGACTGTGCTCCTTATGCATGAGACGCAGCAAGAAAAGGACAAGGCAAGTGGGAATAGTGAGTGGGGAGAACCAGCTCATTTGCATTAAAGGCACAGGCAACAAAAACAGCTACAGTGTACCAACAGCTTACATTTCCTATATACACAAAGGTATAATAAATAATCTGAAAATTTGTTTACAGACACAAAAGACCTATCCTAAATCTTGAAAAAGGGGTGAAATAGGTGCCCTTTAAGCAAGCCTGCTTGAACTTGTATGACCAAATCTAAAAAATGTAAACATTGTTCATCAAACAAAAAAAAAGAATAAAAGTCTCATTTAAATTGGTTATTTTATAAATCAGTTATATCTTTTCAGAACGGCTCAATTAAACGCATCTAAAAACAAATCCATACGAACTAAACTGCAGTCACACTGCACTTTTCTCCCTATAGACTTCCATTCATGCGCATGCGAATGCGGCAGACTGGAAACGCAAGCTTGTGTGACAAGTTTCACGTTTCAAGGTGTTGGAAAGTTCAATCTTGGTGAACTCTGACCTGCGAAATCGCATCACATAATTGCTTGAGGCCAATCGAGGATCAAAACATGACTTCTCTGGACAGAAATTTAAAATATGGACCCATCACTTGCATTTTTAATGTCTAATCAACTTGTTTAATCCCTTTTTGCAGTGCCGTTCTACAGAATATCACAAACTCAAACTTTAATGTGACTGCAGCTTTAGGCTGTCTAATGTTTTTTTGAAGTGCCAGTGTTTTGAATGAATAGACTTTCAAAAGACAGATTAGATTTTTTTTTAATTTCCCTAGAATTTGTCATTTTTAGAAAATAAATCAAATCAGAGAGATTTTTGTCAATCTTTTTAATGACATGAGGAAGAGCGATCAATGACTGACATTTCATTTTGAGGTAAACTAAAACCTTTCTGTCTTATAAAAACAGTTTGCACCAGAAATTTATGGCATTCATTCAAATGTCCAACAATAAATACCGGTCTAAATGGGGTCCACTTCAGAAATCGCTTTTAGAGCTGGTCAAGGACACATGTGGTCACATCACATTAATCGTTTGAACACTAATGCATCCTGATTCACCCCATACAATACTGAAGTATCGACTCTTCTCATGTAGTGCATAATGATGAGCATAAAATTTGTGATTACATCAGAGCCTACCTTCTTCACATTTCACTGAGAAGTGACAAGACATGGTTTTGATTTAATCTAAAACAAAGTCTGTCTCTTAAATGGATTTGCAGCTCCGAAGATCTTTCAAATACTGTGTCCTATCCCGGGCTGATGCAACAAGACTCCTGCTAGTGGTAATTGGTGTGTTCACTCTGAAAATGATGTGCAATGTGATGCAGCGACAGGTGATCAGAACGTGGTGTTTCATATAGATGCACAATATTGAAATTCTGGTTGACGATTTTCATTATTCATGAATGATAGCCAACAAATGCTGTAAAACAATCTGTAAATAGTAATATATTTAAATGTACCACTTTTCTCAGTCAAATGTCAAAAGAATTTACTTGGAATTTCTCAAAAATTTTACTTAATATTCTTATTAAATGCATTTCACTTAAATTCTTTTACTTGGATTACTAGCCTTTTTTTTCAAGCTGTTTTCAAGTACACCCTACTCCTCATTATTTTACAGTGCATTTTAAAATTAAGTTATTTTGCCAAAATACATTTGAAATAAACAACGACAAACAAAATCACCCATTTTAAAAGTTTAATGAAGTGATTATTATCATATGAAATGTGATAAGTAGATATTTGTTTTGGTATTTAGTAGATTACAGAGTTATTATAAGATTCACAGTATAATTTAAGGAACAAAATATTAACTTTGATGTTAGGTGCATTAGAAATGTGCATGTGGGATTTTTCCAAAATGTACCTCAATTTCCATACATGAACACAATTTTAAGCTTTTTGTCTGTATAAAATATTCCCAGCTTGTTCTGACCTCCGTTTTAAGTGCAAAACTTGTAAGGGCAAATTTTTTCATGTATTTTAGTCATGTGTTCACATCCAACCATTTTGGAGACGAGTTCATTCTGCAATCCAGGAGATAATTGAAAAACGTTTTATTTTCTCCCCCTCATTTTTTTTTTTTTTTTTGTTGAATGACATTCCTGAAGACCGTTTTGACTCAGAGCTCAAACCTCTGTTTACAACTCTTACATTTCTGCCTAAGACATGTATATTACTAAAATGATCTACTTCTCAAATGACAGCTTTTCATGTGGATTTCTCAGTTGTCAGTTTTTGTTCCTTTGGAAGAATTAACTTATGACCTCAACCACAAACAGAACAAATTCAGGAGACTTTGGGAACCTCTCTAACCCTTTCTCCATAAACTCTGAATTTTTTTTTTTTTTTTTTAAGAGAGTTCTGCTTTCTTTTTTTCACCTTAAATTTGTTTGTTTGTCTGATTGTCTTTGTCTTTTTTGTTTGTACTTGTTTCAAAATTCTTAATAAAAAAAGAAAAGATTTGTGTATGCACTGCTAAATATGACATATTTAATATATGGTATCATTGTAAACTCTGTAACGGAAGTTTATGCTAGTATCAGGGTAAGAGTTTCAGAAAAGTAGCTTACTTAATGAGTTTTTCTTTCTTTCTTTTTTGTCAAGAAACTTGTGAGCAAAGGAAATGCTTCAGCAATCACCAAATTTAGCCATTACATAAAGTTTTTCTGCCATATCCCTAATTTCTGTCAGTTAAAATGCAACTTTGTGTATTGTATATGACTTTATTTCCACTCCAAAAAAAAAAAAAAAATCATATGAAAAATGTTGGTAACTACAGTTTTATCCTAATACTGTATATTTAGAAAAATTAGACTATAGTTTTTCTATGCATATTCTGCCTCATTTACATAAGCGCTTTAAAAAGTAAATCATTCAACTAACACCAACTCAACTCCCTGCTGAGTTAATGGCTTTACCAGCTTTAGGGCCTCTGGGATCAACAAATAGTTCATAATTTCTTTTTTGGGCAGGATCCAGCTGAAATATGTGACAGAATCATTGAGAAATATCAGAGGCACTCAACTAATGGACTTTTTAATGGGTAAGTTTCCTGGTGAGTTTTAGATTATTAAAAAAATCTTGTTTTCCATTTTCTTTTTTATGTATAACTGGCGTTGTGTGCTACACATAATTTTTGTTCTTTTGAGAGTTTGCTGCTGCTTTTGTAAATCAATTTAAACAATAACCTTGGTTGGAAAGGTTACTTTTAAAATGTATTTTAATACCAGTGACAAAATACACACTTTATAAAGTCATTTGATAATTTATTTGTGAGATTACTAAAGTTTAGTAGAGTTACTATCTATATCATTTGGATTACCTTGGAATACTAATAAACACCAAAATGAAAAATCGGACATGGTTTTCATTAGCATAATTTTTTTTAAATAATATAAAAAAATTAAATAAATAATAAACTTTGATAGGCGAGGCAGTGGCGCAGTAGGTAGTGCTGTAGCCTCACAGCAAGAAGGTCGCTGGGTTGCTGGTTCGCTGGTTCGAACCTCGGCTCAGTTGGCGTTTCTGTGTGGAGTTTGCTTGTTCTCCCTGCCTTTGCATGGGTTTCCTCCGCGTGCTCCGGTTTCCCCCAAAGTCCAACAACATGCAGTACAGGTGAATTGGGTAGGCTAAATTGTCTGTAGTGTATGAGTGTGTGTGTGGATGTTTCCCAGAGATGGGTTGCGGCTTGAAGGGCATCCGCTGCGTAAAAACTTGCTGGATAAGTTGGCGGTTCATTCCGCTGTGGCGACCCCGGATTAATAAAGGGACAAAGCCGACAAGAAAATGAATGAATGAATAAACTTTGATATACAGTTGACTTCAGAATTATAAGCGCCTCTGAATTATTAGCCCCCTGTTTTTTTTTCCCCTGTTTTCTGTTGAAATGATAGCAGATTTTTTCAACACATTTCTAAACATAATAATTTTAATAACTCATTTTTAATAACTGATTAATTTTATCTTTGCCATGATAACAGTAAATCATATTTTACTAGATATTTTCAAGACACTTCTATCCAGCTTAAAGTGACATTTAAAGGCTTAACTGGGTTAATTAGGTTAACTAGGCAGGTTAGGGTAATTAGGCAAGTCATTGTATAACGATGGTTTGTTCTGTAGACTATCGAAAAAAAAAATAGCTTAAAGGGGCTAATAATTTTGTCCTTAAAATGGTGTTTAAAAAATGTAAAACTGCTTTCATTCTAGTTGTAATAAAACAAATAAGACTTCCCCAAAAGAAAAAATGGTCTCACTTTATATTAAGTGTCCCTAACTACTATGTACTTACATCAAAAAATAAATACAATGTACTTACTGTGTTTATAATGTATTTGAGAACACTTGTGGTGCTTTTAAGTTGGGATAGAGGTTGGGTTATGGACAGGTCTGGTGGCATGGGTAGATTTAAGGGTAGGTTAAGGTGTAAGGGATGGTCAACAGTGCATTTACAAATGTAATTACAAAAGTTGATTACAGATGTAATTACATATATGTATTTAATCAAACTTAAGTACACAGTAAATACATGTATTTACACAATAAGTACATTGTAACAAACTATTAACTACTGTGTAAGTACATATTAGTTAAGGCCACAATATAAAGTGGGAAATGCAGAGAAGTGAGTATGCACAAATAAGCCCACCAATATCAAAAGCACGTCTACGCCCTCGGTTTTACAGCATTGACGCTGTAATGTAATTCATATTTAATCAGTTAAATAGACTTAAGCATCCGTTTGGTTGTTAAAGCATAAAAAGAGACGAAGGAGCGTTTAAACGCAGGCGCCGTTCTATTGAAAGTACTGGGGTAAAATTAATTTCCATATATTAAGTGAAGTTTATTTATAAACTAATTTCGAGAGGATCACGTGATTATGATTGAACACGGCTGGTTCTGCATTAGCTATATATGATCCACCAATCAGGCCATTCCTAACCCACTATAAAGAGCCAGGGTTTCTCACTACAGCCATCTTTGATTTGAAGAATCCCCCCTTCCACCCCTACTTCTCCACCTTTCCCTTCATAGGGTGTTAAAAATTAAAATTTTTAAAAAATTAAAAAGGCATACTATTGTTGTGTTTAGGAATGCATATGTTTAATATATCATTATAGACCCTTTGGGTACAAATGCCCTCTGAAATTATATCTCTTATATAATTTAATATATAATTTAAGCCTGTTTTTTGTTTTTCTACTTACAAAAAAAATTATATCTTGTAATGATCGTAGTTTTCTTGAATACATGCATAATTATGTTTTTTTTGTGTGTCAGAGTTGAAAAATCAAACCAATTGCTATATACATTCATAGTCAATTACAGTCATAATATGTAATACAATAAATAAGATTCAAATCAAATTAAACAAAATCCCTTTTGCGAAAGAACATATTTTTCCAAAGTAGCATGCGATTTACCACCTATTTAAATGTAACTCATATTTTGTACTTTAAATACATAACCAAGTTAAGTATACATACAGGACTACGACTTATGCTTTTACATTCGCATGACAGTTTATGGTATACACAGTACACACAATGCAGGTATTGACAGTACATATAGGAAATTACGGTACGTGAGCAGTTTGACATGAGCATTGTTTTCAGACCCACAGGTCTGGGATTAGGGTTCATGTTCTGTATGTGATGTTGACATATGTATTGTTCATTGTATAAACACGCAGTGTCCCTTCCAGATCATATAGTACAAGTTTGCACATGTCCTGAATGGAAAAGTAATTATATACAACCCCAAATCAGAAAATGTTGGGACTGTATGGAAAACACAAATAAAAAAGAAAGTATTGATTTCCAAATTTACTTTTACTTTGATTGCAGACAACATGAACAGTATTTTATATGTTTTGTGTGGTCAACTTCATTTAATTAGTTAATATACATCCTTTTCTGTCAATGAGATCTGCAATACTGTCCAATATAAGTTGGGACAGGAGCAATTAAGGGCTAGTAATCAGGTAAATTGATAAAAAAAATATGTGATTTGAAACAGGTGATGTCAACAGGTGATTGTACTTCTGAGTTGGTACAAAAGTATTCAAGACAGGTCTAGTTCTTTAGGAGGGGCAGAGGATTGCCACTTTGCCAGCAAATACTTGATAAAATTATTTAAATGTTTTAAACAATGTTGCTTAAAAAATAATAGGAACACATTTGGATATTTTACCTTCAACAGTGCATAACCTAATTAAATGATTCAAGGAATCTGGACAAATTTCAGTGCGTAAACGACAATGGCACAAGCTGAACTACCGTGATCTCCAGTCCCTCAGGTGGTACTGCATTAAGAATCATCATACTTCTATAAGCGATATCACCACATGGGCTCTGGCCGTACTCACACTAGGTACAGTTGCCTCGAACCGGGCCAAAGCACGCTTGTCCCCCCTCCCGTCTCCCCTGACGGCCCGCACTCACACCACAAAGGGGCCTCGGCACGCTTACGTCATCGCTGCTGCGCTGTTCAGTGAGAAGCGCTCTCACTCAGCAGCACAGTGGAGATTTCTCTAGTTTTATGGTTTCAGTCGTTTGATATGCAGTGACATGCAGTCAAATATTTCACCAAACAGTAGTTAGGGATGCGGTGACACGCAGTCAGATATTTCGCCGAACAGATCTGCCACTTTTGGCGCTCATAAACAATCATAAAGCTCTCGTGCTGCAGGAATGAGGAGGTCTGCTGAAGCCGCGCAGCTGTTGTGCTGTGAGGAGTTTTCGTCTTTAATAAACTACGGCAGTTTGCGTTCACTGAACAGTAAGAATGATTAATAAATCCATATGAAACAGCCCCTTAAAAGTCACGTTTTGCTTTCAGTTTCGGCCTTTGACACGTTTTGCACTCACACACAAGCGTACCACGCCAAAGCCCAAGTGAACCGCGCTCAGGCACACCTCTTCCAACCGGGCCATGGCCGACCAAGTGAACCGTGCTTGAGCCCGATTCAGCGCACTCACACTTCTCAAACGATCCGGGAAACGGGCCTGGGCACGGTACGGATGGCATAGTGTGAGTAGGCCCTCAGAACTACTTTGGCAAACCATTGTCAAGGACCACAATACGTTGTTGCATCCACAAATGCCAGTTAAAATGGTAATGTGCAAAAAATGAAGCCCTATGTTAACCATGTCCCGAAGCGCCGTCGATTTCTCTGTGTACAGAGGCATCTGGGATGGACCATCATACAGTGGAACTGTGCACTGTGGTCATATGAATCAGTATTTCAGGTATTGTTTTGGAAGAAACGGATGCTGTGTGCTCCTGACCAAAGAAAAAAAGAATCATCCAAACTCACCAACAAGTCCAAAAGCCAGTGTCTGTCATGGTATGGGGTTGTGTCAGTGCCCCTGGCAAAGGGAACATGCACATCTGTGATGGCACCATTAATGCTAAAAAGTACATGGAGATTTTGTGGGGGTGGTGGTTTAGGATGATTCTTAGGGCCTATACATTTAGGGGTGCCCCAGAGACATTATCAAGTGCCCGCGCCACCCAATACCCCCCCTCCCTCATCACTTTTATCTGCGATTCCCCCTCTGGTCTTCACTTCTTATCACTTTCATCTAGTCATAGGGCCCGTGGTGGCCAGTGGCGCTCTGCTGCCAATAAATGATAAACTGTTTTCTGCTTGAACAGTAGCTGCTCTGTTTAACAACTCAAGCAACACACTTGCATGCAGCTTCAATTGCGATAAGCAAAACAAGCAAATGGACAGCAACACTGCATAATGAAGATAAATGTTTAACAGCAATTATAAATTCACTGCCTGGCCATAGTTCAGTCATGATCTGAAGGTCACATAGTGGTGTTTTTGAATGTACTGAACTAATTGCTGCCACTCACTTCTATTTTGTATTAAAGGATTAGAGACCTTTTAGGCTTGTTTTTTTGTGTGAACATTTCAATTCTGTCTTTAAACGGATTAGTTAAATTTCAGTATTCTGACTCCTCCCCACAATTCATAGAAGGAAAAAGTCAGAGTTGTGAGTTGTGCATTCTGAAAATGCAAGATGCATGCTTACAATTCCCAGAAGCGAAAGAAAAAAGCATGTTGTGGGTTTATATCTTGCATTTCTGGCATCAAAATTGCTTGCCACAAATTATCTTATTTGTTGAATCATTATTGGTTGAGTCATTTGTGGCACATCAAAAGTTTTTCATCTCAGTTCTGAGACTTTTGTTTCCACAATTCAGAGAAGCAGGAAACCAGAATTGTGAAATTTGAGTTCTGAAATGCAAGATATAAACAAACTATCAAACATAAACCCAGAAATAGGGACAAGGAGTCAGATTTATAAGATAGTATTATATTTTTCAATTTGGAGCTTTTATTATATGCAAAATCTTACAATTTTCCTCTGAATTCTATCAGTGCACAACTCTAAAATCATCATTCTTTTTTTTTTTTTTTTAATTACACAATGACCATAGCAAAATATCTTTGGCCCAGCTCTGGCCCACACAATCAGCTTTTGCTTGGCCCACATGCCACAGTGAATTACGGTACATGACCTGACCAAGTCTGGCTTCCAGACAAGAACCAAACATGGACCATATCTGGGCCAAGTCTCAGCCAAGTTGTTAACCCAGAACTAAGCCTGAACTGGGCCAGATATGCTGGTGTGTCATGACTGCAATACAATTGAAAAACCCATGAATTATTGCACTTTAGGCAGGCCCGGACTGGCTAAACGGGAGGAACGGTGGTCTGGTGCATTTTTTGGCTGCAAGGCTGCCCTAGCTGCTTGCATTCTCCACAGTCACACCTTTTTCATGAATTTATTAATTTGACCAAAGCCTCACAGTTTTTTTTTTCATTATTTTTCCGCAGCTCCGCTCTTTTTATTTATTTTCTCGCAGCCCTGTGAGTAAAATGCAGCATGCAGGTTAGTGATTATGTAACTATCATTCGACCCCAAACAGCGGCACCTTAGTGAAAATAAGAATTTGAATAATAATAAGATTAATGAATATTACACCTGCTCAATGAAAATCAGATGATTAACTACATAAATATTGATCTTAATTAAGATTATTTGTTATTCCAAATGTATTGGCATTATAGTGTCATTGTGGTCCAGTGGTCAGCATTTTGTGTTACGACACCGCCAACCTGAGTTTAAACCTCACCTGTGTAATTTTTTATTTTTTATTTTATTTTTAGTGTTAAGACATATAATATTGTTTGGGTTACTTATATTAGTGTACATATTTAATTTTTATTTTTTGAGTGACCAGTGTTACAAAGAACTGGATATATAAAAAGAATTTTGCACAGAATATATTTTCAGATATTGCAGGAAAGGACATTGTAATGTTTCAAATAATAGTGTTGGAGATTTAGCTACCCTTTAATGTTCTCATATTTATGAAAAACATGTGAAGTTCTAAAGCAGCTGTGTCCCTAGACGCGATAGTGTCATTAGAAACTGAATTGGAAATGATGTTATTGTAATTTAGTCAGTAGTGAATTGAGGTGGGCCGGTCTAAGGCTTGAAACTCCCGGGCTAAAAAGGAGTCCCACTCCAGCCCTGACTTTAGTTGTGCTATGGGCGTGCTTTTTCTCTAAGCGACCTGATTGGTAGAACATTTTTCTTTATTTGAAAATAATAAAAATGTATTTTAAATGTGGGTCAAGAAAAAAATTACATGGCCCACATATCAATTATTAACTTGGGCCAAATACTACATTTAACATCTGGCCCAAGTATTGTGTGCTGTCTTAAAGATGACCAAACCAGGACCATGTTTGGCCCACGTGCTGTATGCCAGTGCCAGAAAAATGCCTGCTGTGCCAGATTTATACCAAAACTGGGCCAGAATTCTTTGCTACCTGGGTCTAAACTGACATTAATTCCTCTCTCTCACAGTATTTATTTTCATAGACTTCCAATATTAACTCACTCTTGTTTTAGTGTTTACTCTTGTTCATGTGTTTCCTTACATCAACACGTTTGAGTGAATGTGACAGTCAGTTTCTGCGCCCCATGAGATCCTCCCATACATAACATCACTGAAGTGCATTTGCTGCATTCCAGGGCCTCTTCCACTGAGATCCGGTGTGTGTGTTTGTTTGTTCAGGGGAATGCAAAGCGGTTAGATACTCTTTTTGCCTCCGGGAGTAGTTTACCTTGTTAATCAGGTCGATGTGGCTCCAGACACTAAAATAGACATCACAACATCTACGAAGCAAACATTTGATGGGCGGACATTAGAAAATTGCCTGATATGCTAATGTTATATTAGTCACAAACATCATATTCGTCATGCCAGGAGACATATTATAATAACGTCAGTGTGCTAACGCCCAAGTTCTCTTTTAATGTACCATTAAATAGCTCAAATGATACTTATAAGAACACTGAAGCATTATTTTTAATTTTGTTGGAACAGATTTTTAGTTTCATATGATGCATCAGATGCCCTGTAGTGGATATATTCATACCATTCAAAATAAGGGCAATAAAGTTAGTCTTCAAAGAAATGTAAGACGTTTTATTTGGGAAGCAGGCATTAAACGAATCAAAGTTACAGTAAAGACTTTGAAAATGATACAAAGCATTTCTGTTTCAAACAAATGTTGTTCTTTTGAACATTTATGCCTTTAGATGTTGCCTCTAATGACTACTTGTGCTAAGATTTCCCTCATATGTCCTCACCCTCTACGTTTGCAGGAACAACAAACAGTATGACGAACATGTGCTATTGAATGAACAAACACTTGCTTTCAAACAAATGACAAGGATGTAGATGGCAACAATGATTTGTAGCATATTATAGCCAGTGGCATAGCGCAAAATGCGGGGGCCCTCCTGCACGGATTATTGACGGGGCCCCTGGTGAAATCAGTGGGGGGGGTCTGATTTGGTCTTTTGTGACAGTTTTGAGTACACATTGTACTTTAAACGGTGACACTATGAAAGCATTTTTTTTTACGTTCTTTACCCTAAGGTTGACGTTAATAAGCTAGAAACAGTTTACACCTGTGTTTAGAATCCTCCATTTGTGACCTTAAAAAGAACCAAGGACTAAGAGTACAGATATAATAAACAAATGAATTTTCCCAGGATAAGTTTGTCTGACCACAGACGCAATTACAATGGTCTCATGTGTATGACAGACTCATGACAAGTTATGTTGTCGTTGTGATGTCAAGTTGCTATGACAAAGACAGATCGTGACGTATTTGTTTATGTCAAGTTGGCATAACAAAGACATATCAATGTCATCTTTGCATATAAAATGACATAACTGATCAAATAACACTTGATGACAGTTGTCAAAAGCGTGCATAAACTCCTTCCTATTCAAGACGTGTCATGATTATAAAGGTGTCAGTCTCAGGAACAACCATTCAAGAAAAGTAAAAACATTAACATTGAGTATTAATTTTAATGTTCACATTTAGAGTTTGTTAATATTGTTTGGCTCATCTAAAAAATATATATATACAAATTGCAGATTTTCACTGAGCAAGGCCTGATGGTGTATTCTGTTTCAAGAACTATCCAACTCTTCCCCTACGCCTTCACGCTAAAGAGAATTGGGACACCCTTAACCCTTCACATTAATGTGCAAAATGATGGGTAAGGGGAAGAGCTAAGGGGTAGAATTAGGATTGGGCTCAATTATCAGTTTATTTATACATTATCTACAGTAAATGGCAAAAGTGGGCTAGTGTGGATCTAAAATTCTCAGACCAAAAAGTGTCCCAACACAAGCTCGTTTTAACTGCATTTATCACTATCTATAAATGCACATTAGTTCAGAAGGCATTTCTTAACATATTTGGTGTATACGCTAATTACTTTTATTATAAATGGATGCACTTTTTTGGAGATTCAAAAACTCCATGCACTGCCATTACAAAGTTTTGAAGAGGATATACTTGCGGTGGTAGCCAGATTGGAAAATGCAGCCGTTACCCACGGCACATAAATGGTTACATGACACAAAAAATAATGTGATTTTTAACTATATTTTAATTTTTAATGATACTCTTATACACTGTTTCTTTTCAATAAGTTAAAGTTTTTAAAAAGGCTGTTGAAATAAAACTATCCCTCAAGTTCAGGTTATTGCTTTATTGGCATGACATTTAGTACAGTATTGCCAAAGCATTTATAATGCACACATATGTATGAAATATGTAATATATTATTAATATTATTAAATTAATAACATATACAGCAAACAAGAAATATATTACAGGAGAAATGAAAAAAATGTATATTTTTAAAATAATTAATAATTATAATAAAAACTGTAGATTTTTTAAATAAGGCAAATGAGTTGATTGACCATTTTGTACATATATTTTGCAGTTCATTTTGCAGTTTACATGTCATTTCGCCATTTCCGAGTTTACAAGTTAAGTTTTTTTTATTCGTTTAGATTAATGAATTTACTTTTTCTTTCAGCCTGTCGGCTGTGAAGCCAAGCAGAATGTAGTTCTTATTAAAATTGTTATGCAAAAATGCATGAACTATAGAAAGCGAAAGCTAAAGTCGACTCCTGGACATTTTAGAAGATTTAGAACAGGGGTCTCAAACTCAATTTACCTGGGGGCCGCAGGAGGCAAAGTCTGGGTGAGGCTGGGCCGCATAAGGGATTTCACAAAAAAAAAGTCCTCAAATGTCATTATTAACAGTTTTAATTATTTCTTCTGAACATGAAGTGTCCTGAACATTAATAGAACATTGAGTGAAGATTATGAACAGTTCTTCTGAACATGGCATCTTTTGCCTACTCCTTGCTGCCAGAGACTTGACAGCGCTTCTTCTCACAAATCTGAACCACATTTGGCTTTAGAGCGGAAGCAGTTGAGACCCTCAGTATGGCTTGAAGATGATCATCATTAAGTCTAGACCTGCACTTTGACTTATTGAAGTTCAAGGTGGAGAATAACTTCTCACACAAATATGTGCTTCCAAAAAGGCCAAGTCCTAGGGAAAAAAGTGGGGGAACTCACTCAAAACTTCCATTCCCTCACCTAAAAAAAAGGCGTATATATGTATAAATAAAACACCCCCACCCCACTCCAGTCACATCAGTCTGTACCAGTCTGTATTTACCTATAATATATATAAGACAGGGCTCGAAATTAACTTTTTTACATGGTAGCACCGGTGCTCCAAACTTCAAATATTTAGGAGCACCAAAATAAATTTAGGAGCACCAGAAAAAATTTAGGAGCACCCACCAAAAATGATTGAGCACCGCTACAAATTGCTTTTTAAGGGATTTATTGTATTTTAAAACAACATCAATAGGACTGACAAAAACCAAAAACAACTATCTACCTAATGCTGCGAAGACATTGATATTTGTGTGCAATAATTCCAAAATGAATGTCTAATAATTAGGCTATAGAATATTAATGATGATGAAAATGACAATAATAGTAAAAATGAATTACATTTCTCATTATGATACTGCCTTGAATGTGCATGAATGTAGGTTATCTGCTATAAAAAGTCTGTTACTTTATGAAAAATAATAGTATAGTTTGCATCAAACAAAAATGAAGCATTGCAGTAAGAAATATTTATTTTGTACTGCTGTATTTATATGCATGTCAATTTAATAAATAATATTTCTGCTACAAAACAAACAAAAGATTATAATAAATCATTCAATTCAATGATGAAAGCTGCAAAGCAGTTATCAGTAAAAAAAAAATAAATAAAAATAATATACACCTCAAAAAAGAATAGACAAAAGAAAGAAAGTAAAGTCTCACTTCTATCACTCTTTAAAAGATTTGGTTTCAGTTTGTGTCAATTTAAAGGTTCAGTCTGAGATGATCTTCATTTTTTTGAGTCAGCCGACCCAATTTATGAGCAGGCAGCGCAAGATTCTTGCGGTGGGTGACCACCGGCGCAATACCGCTGTTTGTTATGAGCTGCAGTTTCAGTGTAAACTTAGTAAAGGCGAGCTTCTTTGGCGATGACACGTACAGTATTAGATTTGACTTTTAGCGGACATTTGCGCTGAACACGCAGTGAATGCAACGCATGGAGATTCGGGCGCCTTCTCCATGAAGCGCGTACTCGATTGATCTCAGCTGGTGGATCATTATTCACCACGTGACGTATCATGATCGCTCTCATCTGCGCCTCAACTTTAGGTGGGGTTTGCAAACCTGTGTGCTTTAAGTTTTTACTCTTCAGCCGTTTGCATTTCCCGTGGTCATAAAAGCTCCTTCCCTGTCATCTGACAGCGGAATACCTTGAGTGATTGACAGTTAATATGAATCAATATAGCGGCAGGGAAGAGCGATTCAGCACGTTTTTAGAAAAAATCAAAACAGATCGCACTACAACCATTATCAGTAGTCGCACTAATAGATTAATTTTCGGCCACATATGCGATCAAAATGGTCGCAATTTCGAGCCCTGTAAGATGCAGGCTGTAGCTAAGTGGCAGGCAGGGGCGGGAACAGCTTACCTTGGTTCTTCCCGCCCGTCACAGCGTCTAACAAAGGGGCGGGGTGCGTGGTGACATCACCGGCATCCCCGCTCCTTTGTTTACACGGCGGGCGGGGAATGCCAGTGACCGCTATGTACGGATAGAATCAGCGGTGAGCGCTCTTTCTCCCCGCTCCGCTGATTCTGTCAGCGTACAGCGGTCGGCGCGGGCCACAAAATATTGCACTGAGGGCCGCAAATGGCCCGCGGGCCGCGAGTTTGAGACCCCTGATTTAGAAACATCAGCCGCAAAAATGCACATCTCTGTGGGTTTATGCAGAGCATGTGAGACTGTCTGAGGAAGTGTTGTTCACAGTTCTCATGCACACACAATGAGCAGTACAAACTGTGTAACGCAAGAAAAGATTTTCCACCATTTAATCGAATGCGTATGTTTGGTTATTTTTGGCGGATACGAAAAAAGTGTGAAAGCATAATAATATTGGTAAAAAAAAAAAACACATCAAATATACTTGGGCGGCTGTTAATATACCTGGGTGGCCCGCCCAGGTAAAATCTATGTATGGAAAGCACTGCAGATATTTAAAGAATAAAGCATATTTGTTGTGTTGTCCAGGGAAAGGAGCTCGGAAAGACACCCCAACTCATGATAGTCCCCTTATCAGAAAAGAGAGAGACGTTGGGGTTCGAGTTAGGTGTCTAGCCCGGCCCCAGAATGCTCCCCCCTGGGTAGATAGTGTTGGGGTGGTGGAGGGATGAAGTCGTGAGATAATGCAGATAGGACGAGTTTGGTATTTACGGGGGGTTTGGTCTAATGCTGATAATAGAATGATTGTCAATGATGTGCTAGAATTGTTGAAAAATTTGCGCATGCTTCTGTCGAAATTTGTTTTCAAAACATCACTATAAACTAAACTCTGGTTGCTTGCAATTTAAATAGAAAAGGCATATATTTATATACACCTTGGATGACTTTAGGGTCAATGAATGCCATAATTCTCATTTTAAATGAATTAAATGATGATAAAAATGTCCGTCCTGCTAACAAACTTCTAATGAGCTCATTAATCTGAGCTTTTTTGTCACCTCTAGTGATCAATATCTCACTCTTGTAACTAGTAAATAAATGAGCCTTTTGTTTGTCTTGCGCAGTAAAAGCCATATGGCCTGTTTTTTCCCTCAGAATCCAATCTGACAAAACACACAGTGCCTCGAGAGACAGAGAGAGAGAGAAAGAGAGTGCTGGACGCAGCTTCTCTACTTCAAGCAGATGGAAATAACCTTTTCCCAGCAGCATAGCAGATATCATCATCAGCAGAAGAAACCAGGCATTCGGCACAAGTGCTCGGTTACCTCTGTGGCTGGCCATTATCTACAGGAATGCTGTCTGTTATCTCAACAGCACCCTATCAAAGCGCACCATTACACAAGCACAGCATGAGCAAGGTAAGAATCCCTCGCTAATGTCATTTGTGCAAACCTATGAGAAGCCCAATGAATGAAAACACATCCCGCTCCATAACTATTAGTACAATGTGAACAATACAGCCCAATCCTCCTTTTTAACAAAGGAGAGCTGATGAAATGGAGAGCTTGTTAGATGAAGCAGAGCTCCTATATGGAGTGGATTGATTGAGAAATCTGCTGGCTAAATACAGGCTCTGCAATGTTCAGAATGGCGGTCAATGTTGGTTATTTCAACTTTTTGATTTTATCCCCACTTATCCTCCTGTCAAGGTTGAATAGATGTATGGATGTTGTGATTCTAGGCAATTATGCCTACTTAGGTTTGCACAATAAATAGAAACAACATAGGCTCATTCTAACTTAACCCTATATACATTTCTGGATATCGCCAATTATGTAGCCAGAAGTACATATGGCTGCATTTCGGCTTTAACGTTAATGCTATTGGGTGGTATGACGCTGTTCATTTTTGCTGTAGTAGCTGACCTCTTACTTCCATATGGACGGCTTTTCCGTTGTTAGCAGTTTGTCCAGTTGCTCGCCATGTACATTGGCGGACTTAAGACAACGAAAAGAGTTGACTGGGATGACGGGGTTCAAGTCTGGTGAAGAACAGTTCCAGAAAGCAGGTAAACCAAAAACAAAAGCCAAAAAAATAAAAAAAACAAGTAAATAACAGGGTGGGAATGTGGTAAAACCTGAAAACATGGTGAAAAACAAGGGGCTTTTCATTTTTTGAATTGCTTTTGAAAACATTGTCAGTTGGGTTTAGGGAAGTGGGTGCGCGGCTTAGTCAGTGCTTTTGAAAATGCTATTGGTTGAGTTTAGGGAAGGAGGAGGGTGGGTCAATCGATCACTTAGTCAGTCAGTCAGTAGTGATGGGTTATTTTGAACGAATCTTTTGTACAACTCGAGAATGATTTGTCTCCTCAGGGAGTGATTCTTTTATTTGTGCACATGCACATGTGTGCAGGTAGAGTAGAAGATTGGTTCTTTTTTCAAGTCTTCTATCGGGTTTGAGACATTCGTTCATCACGTGAAAGGCTGATGCCAATGATATGCAGTCAGAGCCGGAAAAAGATTTGATTCATTCATTCTCTTAAGTCTTCAGTTTCAGTTGTTCGTTCATCATGTGGAAGATCATTAGCATTTAGAGCGGAAAAAGAAACCGGAGCAGCCGGAGGAAACCCACATCAACACAAGGAGAACATACAAACTCCACGAAGAAATGCCAACTGACCTAGCCAGGGGTCGAACCAGCTTGCTGTTAGGCGATTGTGCTACCCACTGCGCCACCATGAAGCCTTACTTGGTAAACAATAAATTATTATTTTCTCTGTATTATCGCATTCTAGTTATGATTTGTTTGTTGTGTGATCAACGTTTGGGCTGGTTGTAGATGAGTTTGGAAGCGACTCATAACATTTTAATAATATTTTAGCAAATGAACGTAAGGAACAAAATGACTCGCACGAAAGGAACGAAATGACTCGAAAAAGATTTGTTCATTTCAATGAACAAGACTCAAAGGTCCGAGTCAGTAAAAGGATCCAAACTTCCTATTACTATCAGTCAGTCAGTTGACAGTGACCTCTGGTGGATTTACACAAGAAGAGCAGGCGCGAATGACACTCATGAGAGACATTTGAGATCTGAAAAAAATTTACACAGTGGCCTCTGGTGGATTTGCGAATATAAAAACTGCAAAAAAACGTACCTGCTGGGATGTATTTGGAGCTGGGATGTATTTTGGGATGTATTTATATTAATATAAAAATGTTTTGATGGGTGCGTTTTCAGAATGAGCCTGGGTTGAATAGAAATGAAATTAGCAAAAAACTTTGATTGTCATGGTTGTTGTGTGATCAGTGGTAAATCACCTCCAGAGGGCACTCTCTTATGAAACTCCAAATACTAATAAAGAAGAAACCCAAGAAAATAGGGCTGGGCGATTTGGCCTAAAATCATAATCTTGATTAGTTTTGATTTTGATTAATGAACGATTATTTTTATTTATTTATTTATTTATTTATTTATTTATTTATTTATTTATTTATTTGCCCTCATAGTTTACTGACAGGTTTTGTACAGTAAACATCTCACATATTACAAGTAAGAGATTTTTGAATGAAAGGTGAATTACTGATTTTAAAGCCGTTAAAGGAAACACACACTATTTACTATACAGTATATGATTATTTACTTCAAAGATTACCTATTTTTCCTATAAAAAGTGAAAATAAATAACTTGCACTTATAAAGCTAAATTAAATATAATTATTATTATGTTTTTCATATTAAAAGCATATTAAGCATTAAAATAAGCAGTAGTATCTCTTCTGAATAAAATAACTCTTGTATATCCTGTTAATAATATATATATATTATGTAATGGAGAATATGCTGTCTCAAGGCTTTTCTGGCGCAGCTTCCAAATGTCCTTTTGGATTTTTTTCAATGAATCGCCCAGCCCTCTCAGGAAATCCCATAGCAGTAGCTGAATAAATTGAACATTTAACTGCTTTTATTGATTCAATGTGACTAATACTGACTATTCTACTTAACTGCTGAACTTATTTATTATACTGATTCATTTAAACATTAGACTAATTTTTAGACTTTGACTGATTTTTAGACTAAAGTTTTGAGATGAGTTTGGAGAAAAAAAACACGTTATTAAATGTGGTATTTAGCTGTAGTTCACAGAGAAGCTATGCAAACAGCTTTCATGCGCTCAGAATGATTATCTTCTTGCAATATGAAATCGTCTGCCATTATTCAGTAAACTCTGAATATGTGGTAAATGCTTCTCCATCTGAAAGCAGGTGCTGGAGATTTAATATTAAATGCGAGATTTAAAGTTTAAAGGTTTAAATGCGCATGAAAATTGGCTTTAATTAATTGCCCTGCCCTAAGTTGGATTCTTGACATGGTTAACAGATTGGTGAGAGTGAGTTTGAAGGGGACAGATGGATGACTAATGCTGAGTGATTGGAAATGAACTGGGTGGATTGAATCTTGAACTTGATAGAGACACAGACGTGTGCTGCAAAAAAGAAAACAAACTGTACCAACTGTTGAAATATTGGCAAGACAACTAAGATAAACTTTTTTTTTTTGGTCAAAGCTATAAAATATTAAACAGGCATAACATATTTTTAAATACCCTTGATAGAAGCTGAATCGTGAGCGTTCAGAAAATTTGATAGGGTCATCCAGGATTTTGGTGTTTCTTCATCTTTGGACATGTTCATGTCCCAGGGGTTCATCTTTGTTCAAAGCAACAGATTTCACCATTTTTCTTTTTGTTGTATGAAGGTCACGGTGGAATATTTTTTCCTTTATCATTTATCTTTGCTGATTTATCTTTGGTAAAAAGCTTTCATGTTATACATTTGATGTATTTCATTTCTTGACATTCAGTCTTTCAGTCTTAAATCATGTAAATCTGTTATACAAATATATATATATATATATATATATATATATATTTATAACATTTCAATAAAGATCTTTTCAAAGAGTGAAATAAACAGTCAATTAACATATTTATTTTTTTATATAAGGGTCACAATACAATTTTTTTCTAAATATACATAAAAAGGTATAAATATTTTAGGTAGAAAAAACAGGTAGAAAAAAGGTAGAAAAAACATTTATTTCTATACATTTTTTTTTCTTTTTGAAAAATTTTATTTTATGTGTCATGTTAAAGACATATATTTCTTTTTAAATATATATATATATATATATATATATATATATATATATATATATATATATATATATATATATATATATATATGTTTCAAGGCACCAGTGAACAATATAAAGCAATATAATATAATATAATATAATATAATATAATATAATATAATATAATATAATACATTTCAAAATATTTATTAAACATAATTTACTTTTTTTTACATAAATTTTTTACAACATTCTATAATTTTCAGCAATAATTTTACAAAGTTTGGTGCAATATGACCAAGGGTGGATTTAGTGATTTGGGGGCCCTAAGCAGTTCCAGCCATGGGCCCAACAGTCCAAAATGCACCCTTTGTACTTTTATATATTTTTAAATAATTTATTTTGCTGTTTTTCCCCTCTCCTTTTCCATGTTATATCCTAATGAAATCTCTACAATTTAAATAATTCATTTTCTTAAAATTTATAAAAATTTTTGTATATTAATTTTGATTTTGGTGGTTCATTCTGCTATGGCGACCCCCGATTAGTTAATGGACTAAGCCAAAAAGTAAATGAATGAATGAATAAATTTTTATACATCTTTCAACAAAAACAAAATGAATAAATCGAAAATAATAAAAGTTTTTAAAACTAAGTCTTAACCTGACTCGACTGCTGGACTGCTCCATGACTGGGGTGTAAGACAAATTTGCGTAGATGTTATAATTACATTAAAATTTAATTTGCTAGATCTTCACTATACAAAATAGGATATAAAACAATGTTATGTGTATAATTTATACTTCTAGGTATTTATTGGTCCAAACTTCCTGGACCCTAAGCGGCTGCTTACTTCACTTAATGGTTTAATCCACCCTTATATTTGACCTTCCAAAAATCTATTTTTAATTCATAGAAAGTTCTTGAAAAAAAAACTAAAGTTCAGAAATCTATGGCATTTTGACACTGTTTATTATTTATTTTGGTCAATTTAATAGGTCCCTAATGAGTACATTCATTTATTCATTCATTTTATTTTCAGCTTAGTCCCTCTATTAATCAGGGGTCGCCACAGCAGAATGAACCGCTAACTTATCCAGCATATGCTATTACGCAACAGATGCCCTTCCAGCCACAACCCAGCACCAGGATACACACATACACTCTTACATTTACACACATACACTATATGGCCAATTTAACTTATTCAGTTCACCTATAGCGCATGTCTTTGGACTGTGGGGGAAACCGGAGCACTCAGAGGAATCACGCACGAACATGGGGAGAACATGCAAACTCCACACAGAAAGGCCAACTGACCCAGCCAGAGCTCAAACCAACTACTTTGTTGCTGTGAGGTGATTGTGCTACCCACTCTGCCACTGTGACACCTCTTAATAAGTCCAAAACACTTAAATAAAAGTAATTATTTATTTATTTATTAAATTTAGAGTTGAAAAGTGGTTTAATTAGAGTTTATTTCATTATTCTGGGTCCCAAACTACCCACAGCTAAAGAACAGACACACATTATGCATGTAATTATATAAAAACAGTCTGAATCATTCCAGTTTGATTTTATGACAGTCAACTTCTGCAGTCACATGATGATTTATCTAAAGTCTGGCAATGCATTCCAACATGGGCACAAAGATGTGCTTCAGTCAAACACTTATTTATTTGGCTCAAACAGTGACACAGAGCCACAAGACCAGAGCTTTCTTATCATGCAGCCATGCTTTCATTCTGTCTAGGCCAACGATTAATGTCACGCAACACCGTCTCGTGCTGACTTGCTGTGGTCGCTGCTGAAAGAACATTGTGACATGCCAGCAACTTTCAGAAAGAGGAACGGAAATTGACACAAACAGAAAGTCTGACAGTTGCAAAACAGTCTGGGACACGTTTAGCATGTAAGTAAAAGTTACCAAGGCTTTCAGCTGGAAGACAGCAGGCTTATTTTTTATGTTTTGTTTTTTTTTAAGTACTGATGCCTGGTGTGTTCGTCATGCTGAGTTGTTTGAAGTTGAGCCTATAATCACACATTCTGGCATACAAAGAAAACCAAATTTGCTCCTCACCCCTGTGGAGGGATTTTTAAAGAACATGGCACCTGTTTGTTTATATTGGTTTATTTGCGTGTGAGTGTTTATGAGCAGAGAGTACTTTGGTTATCCTTGTTCCTGATTCTACCCTGTTAACGGAAGCAGAACTCAAGGTAGTTTCATGCCAACTAAGTGTACTCTTTTTCCATCTATGAAGCCTGTATTCAAAGCATCATTCTGATAGCCAAAACAGTTGGAGTGTGTAACTAAATACACAACATGTTATTATATTGCAACTACAAACACAGAAACCGAAAATTTGTTCCTCTTACGCACATTTACTTGAACAGGTCTTACCAGTCAGCTAAAATCGCAGAGTCACATTTCGTTTTTTTCTTGTGTCCTTCTTTGTGTCTTGTCCTTTATAGGCAGCAGTGGTCCTGACTCAAATCAATTGTGGAAAAAAAAAAAAAAAAACATCTTTAAAACATCTTTTCCACCAGCTGTCACAGTTTTGAGATTGTCCAATTTCAGCTGCTTTCTGAGGTAGCTGAAAGCACATTTGCTCGGATTGTTTCAACATAGGCACATTCTGAAAACGTAGCCCTATATACATTTCTGGAGATCATGAATTATGTAGCCAGAGCTACGTATGGCTGCATTTCATCTTTAAAACGAACGATACGTTGCGGTATGATGGCATTCCTTTTCGGGCTTACCAGCTGACCGCTTACCTCCGTATGGACGGCTTTTCCGCTGTTACCAGTTTGTACAGTAGCTCGCCATGCACGTCGCCAGACTTGAGACCTAGAGCGGAGTTGAGCTGGATAACAGGGTTCGAGACTGCTAAAAAAAAAAAAAAAACGGTTCCAGAAAGCAGCTGAGACAAAGGCTAAAAAATAAAATAAACAATTAAATGGCATGGTCAGATTGTGATAAAATCTGAAAACATTGTAAAAACTCTGAGGGCTTTTCTTTTTTTGGACCGCTTTTGAAAACACTGTCGGTCAATCTGAGCTTTTTAAAATGCTATTGGTTGGGTTTAGGAAAAAAGGGTGGTGGGGAATCGGTCAGTTGGTCAGTCAGTCAACAGCAGCCTCTGGTGGATTTACATGAGAACAGCAGGTTAGTGGCACTCGTGAGAGAAATTAGACATCGGAAAAAGCATACACAGCAGCCTCTGTGGATTCTCGAAAACAATAACTGCAAAAAAAAATATAAAAAAAATGTAGCTCCTGCGACCTATTTTGCTTTCTCCAGAAATGTATATAGGGGTATGTAATTAGAATGAGCCTGGGGTGGATTGCTCTCATAGTGTAATTGATCATTTGGTAAATTGCTTTGAAACAAACACAAAAAAGAGTGTACAAAAAGTCTAATGACTATGCATAAAACACCTCATAGTGTGAGGTTCTTCAGTGCCACAAACAGACACCCCAGTGAGAGTCTCTCTGCTTTCAGTGTCTTCAGGGAACCAAACCAATAAAATATCACAGCAACCTAAGTATCTAAGTAATGAGTAAAGTAGTGCATTACTTTTCAAAAATAAGTAATAATTTTTTAGTTACTTTTTTTAAAATTGTAACATGAGTTACTCTTTAGGTTAAATAGTTTGCTTTTAAAAATAATTTGCTGAATCAAAATTTGTGTAATCAGGATGAATTACACTCAATGAGAGAATAAGCTCTTCGCCGGAAAATACCCTGCAAGTTTTGAAAGAGATCAAGCCTCAGCCAGGTGTAAAAAAATAACTTAAAAATAACTTAACACATTACTTTCTATAAAACCAACCAAACACATGTTTTACTCCCGGATACTCTACCAGCCACAACCCAGCACTGGGAAACACTCATACACTCGCATTCACTTACGCATGACTGTGGCCAATTTAGTTTATTCAATTTACCTATAGCGCATGTCTTTGGTCTGTGGGGGAAACTGGAGCATCTGGAGGAAACCCACATGAACATGGAGAAAACATGCAAACTCCACACAGAAATGCAATGAATCAGCGATCTTCTTGCTGTGAGGCGACAGTGCTAAGTATTGAGCCACTGTGCCACCCTGCCTGGCATTTTCAGCTGGCTAAAAGTGTTTTTGTTGACAAATAACCTTAATCCAAAGAGAAAGAATTCAGTTTGCCATTATAAGGTTCTGATGCTATCAGATCATTCTAATAAAAATCATTTCATGTATCCCATAATACTCTAATCTTAAGATTCATCAATTAAAGTTTGAGTCACCAGATGGTTCTTTATCATCTTATTTCTTTTATCTTTAAAATAAAATGTGCTTTTCTCCATTAAAAGCACAAATGCAAAGTACAGAACAGTACAGTGGCTCCATCATGTCCACTTTCATAAATCCATAAAATCCAATCTGCCTTTGATTGAGGAAAAAGGTCAGGATTGTTAATACAGAAGGACACGCGCCATCGGCCAAAGGTCCAATTTAGCCCTTAATTCCACGTCCTTTTGTTCATTTATTTTTTAATTCATGTTAATGTATCCCAATAGTAAATACCTTCCAGCAAGCACACTCATGAATACTAATTAGCCATGTTGCATATTATGACTAATGTGCCAAATGAGAGACAGGTGTGAGAATAATACATTAAGCCACCTCTTGCTGGCAGGCATGAAGCATGAAACAAATCCACTTTAAAGGGCTTCCGAAATGCAAACCTGGCAGAAAGTATTATAATCATTCAGAATGTAAAATGAATCACATTCGTCATATTTCTGAAAAACCTTAAATACGTTGCTCCAGGACTTGTCTAAATGAGAGGCTATAAGCGATATCCTTTTTTTTCTTTGTTCCTAATTTGCTAATTCAGCTATTAAACAGCGCACTATTGTGAATAAATGTCTATCAGGTTTAATGTCAGCTTTAAAGTTGCCCTATGTAAGTTTTTGACTCATCTAAGGCATAAAAATACCTTAATATGTTTGCAGATGTTTATGAAACATGCCAAGTGAACATTCTTGTTTATCTGTTAAGCAATGCTGAAGTCAGATATTCTACTTTGAAAATGTGTTTTCCGTGCTGAAACGTTTGTCTTTGTTTTGATCCTTTTATCCCACCCACTGCCCGTTTAGCCAGTTATATTTCAGCATTCTGTGTTGCCTTGTTGGAAAACCGCATATTTCATTCATTAATTCAGAAAGGCTCTCAAAGCTTGCACTCGTGACCGAAATGCAACCTTCGGTGGACAGTAGCGGACTCCTAAATGAGAAGCAGATTCAGAGTTCCACATGAGGTTATTAATTAGCAAATAATATAAATTTTACGAGTGTAAACATTAGGTCAACAGGTTACATTGTAACCCCGTGTCATAACAACAGGATACGTGACGAGATTTGCAGTGATGTTTGCACAAGACGAAACACGACAGAAATTTAAATACAGCCATTCAGAAGCACAGAATACGCACTCACTCACGAAATGGTAAGGTTTATAATCTATTTAATACATATTAACCTTCTTTAACAATATTCAATGTAGATGCTGAATCACTGATATGTGTTGGTTTGCATAATTCTCAGTTCAAGTTAAAGTGCAATTTCAAACTGTTTATTTGATTTTTAAGATCTGAGGTGGACTACTTTACTGTATCTGCTGCTGCTTTCAGTAGGATGGCAATATATGTCATGTAAAATGGCATTCAAACTCACATTGTTAGCATTTAACACTGAATGAAGCACATGAGGTGTATCTGGGATGATCAGTTTATCCTGTTGTTCATCTGTGAGAAGTAGATGCTGTTTCTAATATATCAGTTTGAGGTTTTGGTTTAAACAAACACTCTTGTATATATGGCAAATATTCCTTCTATTGCATGCCTTGCTTTTTATATACACAGTTTAAATCAGCTTTTAGGTTCGATAGTCAGACTTACTCTATCAATCTGGCAACCTGCGCTTGCATTTGTTTTGATCCAGTAATGTAATACCAAGTTCAACCACTGGGTGTCAAACTTACATACTGCACCTTAAAAATAAAATCTCCTGTAACTTGAACTACACAGGCCCCATTTACACCTGGTTTAAAATACATAGAGGTCACCGTGGTATCAAATCCCATCCCAAAAACACATTAAAAATGCTAATCAATTTGATGTCAAAACCTTCATGTCCATTTGACATCTAGTTCAAATTATCTTTATTTCTGTAGTACTTTTTTTACAATATAGATTGTGTCAAAGAAACTAAACATAGATGAAGTTCTAATGAAAACTGCTTCAGTTCAGTTGTCACAGTTGAAGTTCAGTTGAGTTCATAGTTATGCAAATGCCACTGCTGAAAGTCAAAACGCTGAAGAGAGACTCCACTAATGTGCAGCTCTACTAGTCCCAGCCAAGCAAGACAGAGGTGACAGTGGTATTTCTTCACCAATTGATGGAAGTGATAGAAAAAATAAATAAAAAAACTAGAGAGAAATCAGGCTCAGCTGGGCACGACCATTTCTCCTCTGGCCAAATGTCTTGTGCAGAGCTGCAGTCTATGTGCCAGAGGCTTGACAATGATGGACATCCATCATGGAGAATCTGCAGGATTGAGTAGGTCACCGGCAGGTGTTCATGAGATCAATAGTGACTGGTCTATCACTGGGTCTTTGGTTCACACGCCATATATTAATTCCCTTTTACCACCAAAATAATGACACAAAAATGATTATGAAATGAAAAAGGTTTATTAATTTGAAATGTGTGATTTAATTACTAATTTACACTGGATTTTGTATCCCTAGCATCAAAAAACACATCAAAAGTCTATTACAGCTGTGGTCCTCAAACACGAGTCCATGGATCAATTGGTACCGGGCTGTACAAAAAATCCTTAATTATTTCCGTTTTATTTATTATGCGAGTCTGAACCATCTTTTATTTTGAAAAATCTTTTGTTATGAAAAATGACCGTATTCTCTAGCTTACATATCGGTCACTTGAGCGCCCAAATTTAACCCACAAGCAGCAAAATGAGAAACAGACGTCTTTGGAAAGTATCTTTGCTAAGGGTGCACGGCCCAGTGAAGGACTCACAAACTGCCAAGGAACAGACCCTTTTCACATTTCTGGGTTTCTCTGTAGCAGAAGGCGTCATAGCTGGGTAAACTTTGAATGCAATGAATGGGAGATTACAACAAACACTTTTTTACAATCTTATTTGCTCAAATTATAAAAGAAAAACCCCTTGATAATGACTGAGACTGATGACGGTGGCCAGAGGAGAAAATAACGGCAAATTTACTCTCAGCCCCATAGATGCTGCATTAGAAATGCCTCACATAAGCAGTAATTAATTTCTTTAAAATCCAAAGATGATATAATACATACAGAAATACATATAAATGTGCATATGTTTTTTTTAATAAAAATATTAATGTAATAAACTTACATTTATATTAAATCATTTAACATTAGGATGACCGTTAAACGCGTCGTAACAGGCTTGTAAAAACGGCCCATAGATTAGCAACCCATTTGTCAACATATCAGGTAAATCCACCATGTCTGTATAAGAAGATCAACTGCTGGAGATTGCCAATGATGTTGTCTCGTCTTTTCTAGAGTTCATGCAAGTTTGTTATTTAAAATGGAGGTGCGCATGGCATGAGCTCATCCGATCAGCTTCAGCTTGTATTGAATGTACACATTTCAGTAGACTAATCTCAGACAAACACAGAACACCAAAACACTGCAGTACTTTGTAATTTTCTCTATAAATGAAACTTGTATCAGAGTGACAGCAATGATTTGTCAGCTTGTCACCTGCTGAGAAAATGGTTGATGGTGATAAAAATGTTGGGGACCACTGCATTACAGGACAGTCCTGTAATCAATTCTGTTTCTGACACTAATGATAGATGTCAATTGGATGTTGTTTTCACATCAAGGTAGTTTACATGTAAAACATCACATACATCAAGGAAGCCAACTACCATCGAATCGATTTGCATTTTTGATGTTATTTGACGTGTTTTTGGATGTCGTTTGGTATGAAGGTGATGTTTGGTATCATCCTAACCAAATGGGAGGGTGGCGGTAAATAGGTCTGAAATACGGGAAACTCCCAGGAAAAACTGGAGTGTTGGCAGGTATGGGTGCCACTGCGTAGCATTTTTGCCAATTCAAGTACAAATAGACAAATTTAAACACAGGTGAAAACTGGCACAGAAAAAACGCCATTATAAACCCACCCATAGACCCTCTATACTCAGTTAAATCAAAGTATTTTTAAAGAATGACTAATGTGTCTTAATAAAATAGCAGGACTGTATGAACAGAAATATTCCTTCCTCATTTGCAGTATACTTGTTATCCAACTGACCAAAATACATGACACTACCAGATGTGAAGAGGACTAGTTTCACCTTACAACTGTACTCAAGTTGATGATGAAAGCTTGAATTGATTTGATGAAATAACCTTGTGGTGTTACCTTCCTATTGTGATTTATAAGAGCTACAGTATAAGCAAAGTAAGAGTAGTACTTTTCAGAAAACCCATAAATGCAATTTATTTGGGCAAACACACTGTTCAAAAGTGATTAGTTACTATACTTAAAAAATACAAGTAAGCCTGTTGCCTTAAGCCTGGTTTATACTTCTGTGTCAAGTGACCGGCATAACTCACGGCACAGGCAACGCACGTAGCTATGCATTTATACTTCTGCACGCTGTCTCTGTTGGTCTGCATTAACACTTCCGAAACGCTAGTTGGCAGTGAGGTGTAAATGTTCCTCGGTGTTGAGTTTCTTCGCTGCTGTTTTGCTCTTTCTGAACACTTCCTGGATGTACAAGTGACTTAAACTCGCTCTTTTTGAGGCAGGAACCGGCAGACGTGCAACAACTTTAATCATGAGGTTAACACAGAACAAAACTTTCCATCCGGAGCTCCTTCACGGGACTCCACACTTGTAAACAGTCGCTCGCGCAATTCGCGCGGCTCTCGGTCCCGCCCAGACTCGTCAGCACTACCAAGCGGACCAATCACAGAGCTTGTTGCGACGTGTAGTTACATTTTTTGAGAGGTGCACGTCAGTGAAGCCGACGGCCACGGCGAAGGGCTATGCGTCAGCATCGTAGCATACGCCGGCATTTGACGCAGAAGTATAAATCAGCCTTTAAAAGCGACATGCTGCATTTTACAAGCTAGATGACTTTGTTTTTATAATTGTGCACCTTTTTTTACTTTTTTATCTTTTAAAAATTGTGAGGGATTGGGTTTACTTCATTTTTTTAAGTAGTCAACTAATTTTTTACAGTGTATGAACAAACCCAAACATGGGTTTCATATTTATAACTTAGCTTTAACCCAACAGCTTATCCATAGCGTACATGATCATTTTAAAAATGGTATTAAAGCAAGGGTGTCCAAACTCAATCCTGGAGGGCCGGTTTCCTGCATAGTTTAGCTCCAACTTCCTTCAACACACTTCCCTGGAAGTTTCTAGTATACCTAGAAAGAGTTTGAGGGTTTGGAACTAAAATATGCAGGACAACGGCCCTCCAGGATTGAGTTTGGGCACCCTTGCCTTAATACCATTTTTAAAATGATCATGTACACTTATACAATACAGAAGTTGACCAACAAAAATGTGTTTTAAGAATGGATATCAGTGTATTATATAGTATATAGTAAGGCATTGTCGCTTGTTGTGGTCTGACCATTGAACATGACAAACCAGAGGAGATTGTGTGATATTGTGAGATTGAAAGAAATTGTTCAGTGCTAAATGCACAGATCGTGCAGCCTTGGATGCTTCACAGTGCTAACAAAGACTGATACAGCGAGAGGTGGTCTACAGAAGAACAGAGCAGCTGTGGTTGAGTTTTTCCACTTAACAGATCAGAAAAGCGTGAGTGTTTGCGGTTTTGGTTAACCTTGTTAGTGAAAAACGAAAAGCCTGACTCATACAGAACTGCTGTTTTCTTTGCCCTCACCAGAAAAGACATGAATGAAGACTTCTGAACAAAGCAAATCGTGTCTCAAATAAGCTTTAGAGTTGCATCTATGGTCTTTAAATATGAATCTTAGCTTCTGATAGAAATGTAGTTTTTTGCATCTGAATGCCTTTTACACTTAATTAAATTAAACTCTCTATCACACATTTTTACATTTCTAAGAAATAAATAATAAAAAGACTAACATATCAAGGTTCTTACTGCCAAGGGAGACAACCTCTTCGTAGTACATTTTCACTGGTTGAATTGCATTTCATTTCCTTCCACAGAGAGGTGTGTGATTATGACATTATTTTGCACCTTTCATTAGCACAGCAATAGCAGTGGCCACCTAATTTAAACTATACAGTTGGCCTAGCACTGTAGTTTATATACAGTTTAAATACAGTTTTGTCACATAAGTGAATAAGCCTTCTGTGTCTATCCTTGGTTTAACCCATTTTCTTTCTCTATGCATTTTGACAAGTGTTCAAATGTTATCTTTCATTCTGTGAAAGGTATTAAAGGGGTGGTCCAGAGTGTATTTTTAAGGCTTGGTTGTGTTTATTAGATGCAAAGCAATGTGTGCTCATGCTTCATTTGTAAAAAATCATGTTATTATTTCATATATATATTACTTATATATAAAAACGACTGTCATATTTCCTAGTTCCTCTGATAAAGCCAACACAATCTCACGGCAATTCATAACTTTTTGATTTAGTGGCTAATTCGTATGAACTTGTACAATTTATTACGATTTGCTCATCCCCCAATGACAGTTGGGTTTAGGGGTGGGGTTATGTGCCACGCCTCCTTTTTAAAATCGACTGAACTCGTACGAATGCGTATGAGTTAGCCACTAAACTGGCAAATTGTAAAATAATTATGTTTTCTCATGAGATCAGGCTGAAAAAGCCCACCCTCAAGAGGCTCTGATTGGTCAGCAAACATAATGTGCTGTGATTCGCGGATCGGGTCAATGCTACCAGGAAAAGCGTCACTCCCCTCCCTACAAGCATGCGCTTTAGTGCTGTAGAAATATACTCATTCAAAGTCTCTGTTAGCCGTATCAGTTTGTGCCTGAATCAGACAGAAAATGAAAATGGATCAGACAAAAAATTACAAATGACTAAAATAACATCTGCCAAGTGTCTTTTACATATATTCCAAATAAGCATGTGTAAGTAATATTCAACATTCACATATCTTTTGCAAGTTCGTTATTTGAGATCTAGAGCGTAGGAAAACTGGCTGCCTAGAGAAAGACACTGCAGCGCTGGTGAAGATTGTATGTTTACAGCGGTTTGACAGATAAATATGAATTTGTAGCTAAATTGTTAACAGTGCCAAACAGCATTTCCTGTTGTTTACATCCTTGTTTACGTTCTTGCTACAACATACTGTTAACCCCAGAAGCTATGCATGTAATAGATCAATTTTAACAAATAAAAAAAAAAACTTACAGGTTGTGGCTCACGATCCACAGCTTCTTGTAAAATGGTTGGAGATGCTCTTTTAAGGGATTTTTAGCCGGATCCAGCACTGAACTGAGGAACCAGGACTGAACTGAGAGATTGTGGAAGTTCTCTTTTGTCAAATGCTGGAGAGCTATATTTATTTTTTATGATATCGAAATGAAACTGTTAGCACTTCTTTCTTTGTGTCGTGACCTTTGGATACCCCAATACAGAAACAGAACAAGCCTCTATGGAAATAGCAGCGTTTGGATGGAGTTTTAGCTTGTGTTTGTGATCTCACTAACCTGAATGTGTTTTTTTGTAGCCCACAAACTTCATTCACTGTAGGCTTTGCTAAGCTAACTCTGTAAAAGCTGTCTCCCTTTGCATTGAACTTTGAGCGTATTACATTCAGAGATGTTGTTTATGTTCACACAGCTACATTACACATTAACTTAAGTGTAAAATATCTTATCGCAGTGGACCACCCCTTTAAAGGACATTTAAATATTGTGTGAGCAATAGAAAATTAATTATTTGTCAACTCTGTTACTGTAATAGTTCTAATATGATTCTGTATGATCTAATATAATAAGATTAAAATACATAAAGTTCTGGGTAACACTTTAGAATAACTATCCGTTATAACTAGTTGATAGATCACCAATAAACTGTTAGTTAATGAGTTATAAATAACTTGTCAAGTAATAAGTGTGTTAATTATTTATAACTGTGCCTCATAGATAGCCAATAGATAACTTACAAGCTGTTAGGTAACAAGTTATAAATGGCTTTTAACTCTATTTTAATGATTTATAACTATGCCTAATGAATTAGTAGTAGATCATGAACAAGCAGTTAGTAGAATACTTACTAAAGACTTTTTAAGTATCAGTTAAGAGTTTATATATTTTATTAGGATGTTATTCTAGTTGCAGTTATTCTTCATTTATTAAGTGTTAGTAAATGAGGAATAGTTGCAACTTTAGAATAACTTCCCAAAAACATACACAAGCTAATAACGGACACTTAACTAATATATTAACTCACACTTTACAGATCAGTTGTTCATAGTTTGTTAACCGTCAAATACCAGTGAAACTTTGTAGTACTTTTCTAATGAAATAAATGTGTATTTATTTTGTTTTCATGTTTTGCACAAAAATGTTTTAGGTATAGTTATAAATCATCAAAATACAGTTACCAATTCATTTATAACTTGTTAACTAACAGCTTGTAAGTTATCTATTGGCTATCTATAGGGCACAGTTATAAGTAATTAACAAACTATTAATTATTATTTAACAAGTTATTTACAATTTATTGACTAACAGTTTATTAATGATCCATTGACTAGTTATAACGAATAGTTATTGTATAGCGTAACCAAGTTCTGTTTTAGACATACTATGTGGTAACTGGTTTTCGGTTTGCACCTTGCGTTAAAGCACAAAATGATAATAAAAAGAGTAACTGCTATTATCAACTCTGTTATGGTTTAAAAGTTTAACAACAAGTTAAACAACAAGTACAACAGAATCAAATGTTCACAATTTAACATTAATTTAGATCAATGATGAACTCGATTTACTGTAAACTATAATATATTTGTTCTGTATCATTATTCGATATCATATAATGAGTCTAGTGGTATATTTCCAAAGCCATTGGTGTGATTATTGTGCTTTTTTGAGCAGTTGGTTTAACATGTGCTTGCTTACATTCATTCATATTTGATCATTTTACATGTAAAGATACTGATCCATCCATTCTTTTATTTCATATTATTACCAATATATTTTAATATTCATTTATTAATTGTCAAGCCTCAAGAAATAGTCTGCATCAAAAAACAATGTGAGTGATTATTCCCCCATCACTTGTCCTTCAAATAAATAATTCACACATTTTAATTTTGGAACAAAAGTCCTTTATTAAATCCGAATCACGAGAGGTGCTGATGAGATAATTACATGTGTTTCTACATTATCTGCGATGCCTTATGAAACATGAATGGAGACGATAATGAAGGGTTTTTACCAGGCCTCTAATTATGAATTAGGCCGAGAGATCTAAAATAAACCATTCTGCATTGCACAGCTTCCATCACAGACACAGCTAATATAATATATGGCATTATAGATAGAAGCGCAAAACCGTAAAAGGCAATGCGTTGCCTCACATCCAAATAACCCACTATTATGGTGGAGTCATTTTCATAACATCCCTAAATATATGTTTTCTGAGAGAATGTCTGACTCCATAATGCAAATTCTATAATGCTGGGAAATGAGCTTCAATGCTTTGGGGCTTAAAACAGTGTAGACAATTGTGAAACGTAAGGTGAATTAGTACTATGGGGATCCGATAGAATTTATAAACTTTTTAATCAAAGTCTTCGTGTGATGCCACAATTTTTGCATCATTTAATGTACTTATGGTCAAAATAAAATGGATTGCAACTGACAATTTAGAGCCATATCAGGGGGGAAAATGCTCTAAAGCACATAAATTGGCTCAATGGACATTGGACTGACTGAAAGTAAATTGATCTCATCAAGCCATGGAATTGCAATCAATTCAACCACTGAAAATGTGCTTTTCTCATTGATTCTGAATCACATTGTAGAACAAGGAGCAAAGTCAGTTCTCTGAATGTAGAGATTATTTTCTTCTCGGCTCTGAAACTCCCACAGCTTTCCATATACAGAATGCATTGTGTTAAAGCTATTTTGCATATTTCTTTTATACTGTGCACTGTGTCCAACACATTTACATTGCAAGGGGGAAAGGGACTGAAAAAAGCAACATCATCATTCACACCCATAATTGTTTACTTTGTTGTTGCGAATGCATGCGAAGGCCTCTGTTAATTTGCATGTGATGGCCCCATGAAACAAATATAATTTCATGAGTCATAGTGTTTTTTAACGACTTGCGTGGTAATATGACAGACAGGTACTGTAATGTAAAAAGACGTAGCTGTGTTAAAAATAAAATGGTGGAAATACTGGATCTATTTACCCAACATACTCCTTGTGAAAGTAGAAAGTATAATTGCATAAATCACAATAATGTTTTATTCAAATTAGTTATGAGTAAAATTAAGTTGCATTCACAGTATATACATACTTTTCTGTTTGACGGAGAGATGATTTTTTTCAACACATTTCTAAACATAATGGGTTTAATAACTCATTTCTAATAACTGATTTATTTTATCTTTGTCATAAGGACAGTAAATAATATTTGACTAGATATTGTTCAAGACACTTCTATACAGCTTAAAGTGACATTTAAAGGCTTAATAAGATTACTTAGGTTAACTATGTATGCAGGTTAGGGTTATTAGGCAAGTTATTGTATAACGATGGTTTGTTCTGTTGACTATCAAAAAATATATATAGCTTACAGGGGCTAATAATTTTAAAATGTTTTAAACAAATTAAAACTGCTTCTAGCCGAAATAAAGCAGGTAAGACTTTCTTCAGAAGAAAAAATATTATCAGACATACTGTGAAAATTTCCTTGCTCTTTTAAACATCATTTGGGAAATATTTCAAAATAAAAAAATTCAAAGGGGGGCTAATAATTTTGACTTTAACTATGTATAAATAGATATATGAGAAATATCTCATGGTAAGCAGTGCAATATGGCTATCGATATTTATATCGGCACTGGTGGGAAGTGTGCATTGGCTCAGGCTCCATTTACACTAATACGTTTCAGTTTTAAAACGCATACGTTTTGCTATGGATATGCCATCTGTCCACACTACAGCAGTAGATTTCGAGCGTCGAAAATGTAGCATTTTAAAAATGCTGGAGAGGCCGTTTTCTTTCTAAAACGCTGACATCTGAAAATGGAGGCGGGGCTGCAGACATTCTCCTATCTGATTGGGTCTTTTTCCTCAATATTAAGTTGCCTACACACAGTTCAGTCTTGCATCCTCTCACTTGTAAGTTCAGCCTTCGCAAGTTTGATATGGAAAATAGTCTCTCGAGGACATGTTAGGTAAATCTTCAAAGGAAAGTGTACTTTATAACCTCATTCACATCATTCTGGCTACGTTGTTTCACTTTCTTAGCAATAAAAGGAAAACATGATTTAAGGAACTGCTATTTTCATTTTGATATTAGCAACTTAACGGACAGCAGAAATGTTGAGGCGCGATGTAGCTGCATATTTATATGAGCGTCATCTTCACTGTATGCACATTTATAACAAAACGGAGACTATAACATTACTGCCTCTTTTAATTTTCATTGAAAATACGAAACATAGCCTCTGTTTCGCTAAAAAGTTTTGATAATCCAAAATGGCCATTACAACAGTATAACGTACAATAAGTTTATACATTATAGGAAATAAAGGCAAGCAATCAGTCAATATACATAATGTACATGGTTACATTAATTATTAACTTATTTTTTTCACTAAGCCAAAACACTTACCTGAGAACAAGTAATAAATTTAAAAAACCAAAGTAGGAGAATATGTTGTTAGGTTAAGACAACAAGATGAATTAAATATCATGTTTAACAAATATAGTGAGATTAGATCCAGTGGTAGATCCTTGATAAACAGACCGACGTGCACAACTGTCATCTGGGTAGATATGCTGCAGTGCAGAGTAAGTGTGTTCAATGGTGTGGTGTAGAAAGAGAATTGTTCAGAAACACTAGTGTGGATGCAGATTGTTTTCATTCTAAAACGCTGTTTTAAAACTAAAATGTACTGGTGTAAATGGGGCCTCAAAGCTGTAGGCCGAGTGCCTTAGTGGTCCCCATCAGTGCCGATATACAGCCATATTGCACTGCTACTCATGCAGTTTTTGTCGCCATATTGTGGCGCAACGTCTTTTGCATTTTCTTTGGTCTGTTCAGACTATGGAGGCCGATGGTGGCCGTTGCACTGAATCTCCAAAATGATAAATATATAAAATAGGCACTATCCTTTAAAAAAAAAACGCATAGTTGCAATCGAAACAACTACATTCTCGACAACAAAAGCCTCAAAATTACATGATGCAATATTTGTCAAACTGTAGTGAGTTTATTGATTTGCTCTATCACTCTATGTGGGCGGTGTAATAGAGAAGGGTGAAGAGGCTGTACAAGTGCATTTCATGAAGAATATTGCACGGCTATCAGCCAATCAAATTCACAACCAGGCTGAACTGTTGTATAAATAAACATACATATTTATGCACAGGGTGCGAACTACGGCAGGTTTGGGGGCATGTTCCCATTAATAAACCCTTGATCCCCTCTGAAGGATGTCAGAACAACATGTGTGAGGGTGTCAGCTCTTTGAATAATGGGAATTATTTTGCACTGTTATGTCTTAAATAATACTATTACAAATAAAAATAAAGACACAGAATCCATATAAATGTACATTTAACCACCCCTAACAGTGTGTACATGATCACACCCATGCTCATTATGCTGGAAAATATTCAGAGAGCAGATCAGCTAGCCAAGTGATAGATATCTTGTTTTAAAGCCATATTTTTTTAGATAGTTTTTTTATCTACATTTACAGAAGCTTAAAAATAGCCTAATGTAAAGTTAGACTCATATGTATTTTAATAGATGCCTATGCTCACAAATAGAAGTTGACATCACAGTATTCCATCATCTGCCCTTTATTTTATATAAATTAAATAGATCATCTTCCAGAATCACACGTCTGCAGGGTGCGAACGTGTTTTAAAATCCTCAAAATTTACTTCATATTCATAAATTTACTTACATTCAAACCAAAAACTTTTTGCATTTTGCAGCTGAAAAGTTGAAAATAATATATTGAATTGCATAAAATCCGACTTTTCAACCCAAATATGAACTTTCCAGAAGGACTCAAATGCACCAGTAAATGTGCAAAGATAATGAATTTGTATAAAACAAACAAACAAAAAACATAGCAACTAAAAACTTGCTGGAAATTGGAACATATGCAAACATAAATAAGGAAATACAAATTAAAAGTCCATGAAAACAAATTCACGCAGGCATAACATGACAGCTCGGGGTCTGAGATAATATATTCAAAACATTTTACTAATATTTCTTCAGTACAAAAACTTGAAATGTAATTTAAATGTCACGCTGAGCACCTTAAAATTCAAAGAAAAGCAAGAGAGTGTTATTACAGCAGGCCAGAAAGCAAAAGAGTAAGAGAAAAATAAAGACAATATTTACTGCACCAAAACAGAAACACTTTTAGCTTACTCAGTGTTCCTCCTGAATACTGGTGTTAAAAGTGGACACAGTAGGAGAAAACACAGCATAACACTGCAGCTCACACTGATATCATTGTCTTTTTAGACGTACAGCTGAGCTGATGCTGACTAGACTGATTTTACAGTACTTTATTATGTACTATTTTAAGTGTGTGTGAAAATAGAGTAGCATGTGTTGGTCTTTCTGATCAAAGAAGCTGATATGACAAATTAATCTGACTGTTCACTGACCCTGCAAAACTGATGCCGAAGGATTATTATCACATGCTGTGATCATTGCTGCAAGGAAATCATAATAGTTGCAGGCAGCCTTTTTGTATTTAATTTTATTACTTATGATGCAACTGAGTCACAAGATGCAGTGCAGGCATTTGACTTCAGGCTAAAGTTCTTCAAATGATTTTCGAAGGCGATTTGAAATATCTAAATTTAATTTTGAGAGAGTGTATGAAACATTTTATGACTAATTGACCTTTTTTCTGTTTCATGCTAGCAATATCTGATGGGGAAAAGGCATTCATGAAGACTTTGATCTAATATTAAATTTCAGGTGATTATAAGCCATACAGTAGCTGCTCCAAAGGCGCAATAAACCGTAATGAGAAATGGTATGAGATGTGTGTAAATAGAATTGAAGAAATGTTGAGAATATATAATAATAAAAATCATTAAAAAAATTATAAATAATAATAATAATAATTCCTTACATTTATATAGGGCTTTTTCTGGGCACTTTACACAATGGGGGAGTTGATCTCCTCATCCACCACCATTGTGCAGCATCCACCTGGATGATGCGACGGCAGCCATTTTGCGCCAGACTGCACACCACACACCACCGAGGAGATAGAGTGATTAAATTAATTATATAAGGAGGGATAGGAGGCCATAATGGACAGAGGCCAGTGGGCAGATTTGGCTAGGATGCCAGGGTTAAACCTCTAGTCTTTTTCGAAGGACATGCTGGGATTTTTAATGACCACAGAGAGTCAGGACCTCGGTTTAACGTCTCATTCGAAAGATGGTGCTTATGAGCAGTATAGAGTCCCCGTCACTATACTGGGGCATTAAGACCAACACAGACCACAGGTTGAGCGCCCCCTGCTGGCCTCTCTACAACACTAGCAGCAACCTAGCTTTCCCATGTGGTCTCTTCATCCAGGTACTGACCGCTTAGCTTCAGTGGGCAACCATGTGAGAGTTGCACAGAGCTAGCTGCTGGCTAATAATGTAAGGGTAATAAAGATAATAGTTAAATAAACCAGACTCTTAAGCCGCCTTTCCACTGCACACAACAAATGACAATCGGCAGACCAGAGTCATACATTTCTAATGGAGAGTAGTCCGGGAGCTGCGTGGAGTTACGATCATATTTGTGTGTGGAAAATTCGGACCTAATTTGAGCTGTGGATCCGTGATATTTGAACTCCTGCGACTAGACCTTACGCAACCGAATGAAATGTATTCCAGTGTTGTCCAAGCAGGTCTGTGCGCGCGAGATGACAACTAGGATTTTTTTTCATATTTTTTTTTTTATTAAAAATGTCTATATTTAAAAAGCCGACGCAGTGGCACAGTAGGTAGTGCTGTTTTTGACAGCAAGAAAGTCACTGGTTCAAGCCTCGGCTGGGTCAGTTGGCGTTTCTGTGTGGAGTTTGCATGTTCTCCCTTCGTTCGTGTGGGTTTTCTCCAGGTGCTCCGGTTTCCCCCACAGTCCAAAGACATGCGGTACAGTTGTATTGGGTAGGCTAAATTGTCCATAGTGTATGAATGCAAATGAGTGTTTGTGGATGTTTCCCAGAGATGGGTTGCGGCTGGAAGGGCATCCGCTGCATAAAAACGTGCAAAAAATTTATATTCATTGATGAATAATAAAAAATATAATTTTTTAATGTTGTCTCCATATTCCCTCCAAAATTTTTAGATGTCTATAAGTTTCTATTTATTTATTCATTCATTCATTCATTTATTCAGGCATGGTAAACGCACAGAGAATAAAGGCTCTTGCTTTTGCACTTCTTTATTTTGGAAAACTCAAGAATCAGCTTTTCTCCCATGGCGCATGACAAAATTGATAATTCTGTGCGACTGCCACAAGGGAGCGTATTCCGACAGTCGTGTCCATGTTTTGTATGCAGTGAAAAGGTGGATTTACATTAAACGGACAAGATGCGCTTCAAAATTGCTAGTGTGAAAACACCCTAAATCCTCACTAAGGGCATGTACAGTACACTGGTATTTTAATAAATGGAGTTTTTCATGCTTTTGATTTAAAAAATCTTCATCCACATCAAAACGCAAAAGTGCACTGTGATATATGGTAAGAGAAAGTGGCATGAAATTACTTTAAAAACACACCAAACGGGGAATTATAATTCAATGCATATGTGAGAAGAGAGGAGGATTACCATTCCACAGTGCAAACGATGTGGAATTTGCCTCAGTAGTGTCTTCCACATTTGGTGTGAACCCAGACATGTTGACCAATCAGAAAGAAGAAAAAAAGCGATGTCAAGGAGCTTTGAGTAGGAGTAGCAGGAGCATCTGTTTCGGATGCCTCCTGGATGCCTACCTAGGGAGGTTTTCCAGGCATGTCCCACAGGGATGAGGCCTCGGGGAAGACCCAGGACATGCTGGAGGGACTATGAATGAAAATGAATGAATGAACAATGGCGTCATGAGGTGAAAACTCTGGTTGTAGTGTCCACATGATCATAGTGTGTTATGGAAAATCTTAACCCTGGTCTAAGTTTTCAGAAAGGTTTTAGTTGTACTTACCTGATACTCAGCGAAACACCGTTACTCAGAGAAACTGTGTAGAACATGTGGACAAGGCCTACAGTAAATGCTTATTTTTTTGTGGAACTAAAAATGACAGCACAGCACAGATGTCAGACTCAGTTCCTGGTGGGCCGCAGCTCTGCACAGTTTAGTTCCAACTCTAATTAAACACATCTGATCAAAATAATTGAGTCCTTCAGGCTTGTTTAAAACAGTACAGGTAAGTATGTTGAAGTTGGGTTGGAACTAAACTGTGCTGGACTGCGGCCTTCAGGAACTGAGTTTGACACCCCTGATCTATTCACCTTATTCTCCCTGTACAAGCGGGTGCAGCCATTTGAATCTTTTTTGGCTCAAGACGTCCGGTCTCATTCACTTCCATTCATTTTTAGACATTAAAAACAGCTCATTTTGATGCTTGATGTTGCAAACTGATATTTTCCTATGATAATATTTTATTTTGTCTGTATAGTCATGAACACACTTGTTTCTAGCAAGCAGTTTGATCGTTTTCTGCAGTTTATTATTCCTAGTCTTTGCTCTCATAGGAAACTGAATCGGAATTTCTAAAACAATCGCAAAAATTGAGCGCACTTCTGCATTAAAGAATAAGTTCTGTAGCATTGCTACACATAATTAATCAGCAATTGAAAACAACAAATTGACTATTAAGTTTAAACGTTTTAATAATAAAATCTGCTACTGATGTTCTTATATTAATCAATTAAATAATTAAAATAACAGCACTTCTTCTACACAAACACAAATATTTAATTTGCCTTTTCAAAATATCTGTCACTTTGTCTCTGCCTGGAAGTCGGATCAAGTTATTTGGGTAAGGAATGCATGGGAAATGAGATTCATGTGTGTTTGTGTGTTTACAACTGGCCCTACTGGAGAACAAGAGTTGCTTCTCTTACTCATTCTGATCGACAGAAGTTGAAGGGCATAAAAACATCTCTAAGGCCGTGTCCCAAATGGCACCCTCAGGCCTCGTGCTCCTCCTCCACGCTCCTGCCCCATATGGCACCCTCAGTGCTTCCATTTATCCTTCATATTTACACTATCCACATCTTTAAGCTATAAGCTAACCATCCGCTGTTGACATTTGGACCAGGGCTCATGGGAAATACACAGGGGGCAACGATGAGCACACTACAAATCCATGTGTGACTAAAGCCAGGCTCACACTATGTAATTTTTCCAACATTTTGATTGTCTAAGAAAAATATTGAAAATTAAAAAAAGATTCCAATAACCCTAGGCTAAGATCATTGTAAACATGCGCTTCAGTGTACATTTTCGTGAAACCTCAAAAAAAACGTTCCTCATCATACTTTTTGACTGCAGTTTCTAAGTAAACTGAACCACAGGCAGCATAGCAACAACAACTTTTGTTCCTTATCATGCTTCTGATAATTAGAGAGACATTTATCTTTTCACAACAACAAATAAATACCACAAAACAACCTAAAAGTGTCTATGATGTGTTTGCCTCACCATGGGGTGGACTGGGACATCATTTTCACCCGGGAAAAGTTATAAGCTCAGGCTGCTGAAGGCGAGATTGGTAAATTAATGGGGGAGCTGATGGGTAAGGAAAGTGAAGTGCCAGGGGGGAGGGAGATTATTGAGCAATAGGTAATTGAAGAGTGGGGGTGAAGTGGGGCTGGATTGTTGAGCAGTTGGTAAGTTAAGCGGGGGCTGCCATAGTTAGTTTACTCTGTCACTTTCTACGATGTTGTACTTGGGATGCAGAGCGCTTATAGGCTCGAATCAAATAAAGCAGGTTTTCACAAAATAGTTAAAAGCAGTGTAAAATGGTAAAACTATGTGACCGTGATGCAATGTTTTTCTTACATTTGCTTTTGAAAACACTATAGGTTGGGTTTAGGGAAGTGTTAAGTCCCACTTTCTCATGGACATGTGCAAGAAGGACATGTAAGTGACATGTTCAGTGATCTCTCTTCAATCATAGGAGGAACGTTCTAAAAATACCACCAAAATATGATTAAATAACATTTAAATACATAAATTAGGAGAAAAATATTTACATTTCTACATAAAAACTGTACGAGTATAAAAAACAATAATGTATCTTAAGTAAGGTTTTGCTAAAAGCTGGTCTACAGCCAATCAGGATGCGGAACACAATGCACTGTAATAAAGAAAGGCATGTCAAAAAAAAAATTTTTGTGAAATTGCGAGGCTGTGAAATGTGAACCGCGTTATAGCGAGAAACCAGTGTATAACAAAACGCAGCCAAGTAATATATTTTAGATTCACAAAAGTATGGACAACGTCCAAATCTAATAGATTTGTCACTAAAGCCTGCAACAAAACATACCTGGAGCAACATTTATTCATCCATTCATTTTCTTTTCAACTTAGTCCCTTTATTAATCTGGCATCACCACAGCGGAATAAACCGCCAACTTATCCAGCACATTTTACATAGCAGATACCCTTTCAGCTGCAACCCATTACTGGGAAACACTTATACACTTTCATTCACACACATACACTATGAACAATTTTAGCTCACCCAATTTACCTGTACCGCATGTCTTTGGACTTGTGGGGGAAACCAGAGCACCCGGGGGAAACCCACACGAAACTGGGGAGAACATGCAAACTCGACACAGAAATGTCAACTGATCCAGCCGAGCCTCAAACCAGCAACCTTCTTGCTGTGAGGCGACAGCACTACCTACTGCGCCACTGCATCGCCCACCTGGATCAACATATTATTATTTTTTTTTTTTTTTTTTTTTTTTTTTTTTTTTTTTTTTTTTACAAGAATGTTGCCTGAAGCATGTATTTTCAATGAACCTTCATGGGTTATATGATAAGATCTATAATCTTTGATCTCAGTTTAGACAAGTTCACACATACAGCTGATTAGTGGCCATAGCAAGTTTTTCTCAAATGAAGTCTGTGTCAAAAAGGAATCAATTTGTAAATAGAGAGCTCTGGATAATACAAATTTTAAGTTTTATGAGATTCCTCATTCTAAAGCATTGGCATAGAAAGTACAGATAGGGAGAATTGATTATTGAAATGCTAATTAATTTTGTATGTCTTTCATGACTTTCATTTCAATCTATGATGTAAAGCTCTGAATACGTGTTCTAACATGTGTCCATTTCTTGACATGTCTTGATTGTCACTATGGGAACTGAGATATTACAGTTTGGCATGAAGATCATGTTCATACAACTTGACAAGTTTCAATTGTAAAAATCACGTGCTGTGCTTAAATGGGACACCCTGTGGTTATGGTTTCGGTTCTGTTAAAGGAAATATTACTCATAATTACTTTTTCCAGAACACTGCACCTACTGTTGCATGTTGTTCATTGAGCTCAGATAGCGGATGTGTAAAACATACTTTAGGAGATCCAGCTGTTGCAACGCCTACTTGGATCTAATAATACAGTGACCTGCTGCCCTCCATCGATTGAGAAAACAATCTCGGAAATCTAAAATGACTAGTGGGAAATCCTGCAGCCCACATCAAGTGCATTATTTGGGACCCCTTAAAGTTTGTAGCAGTACCTTTCTGTTTCTGTTAAGTTGCATTATTGTTTTCCCTAATTTATGTAACTAATTTATTTATTTAAATGTTATTTGACCATATTTTGGTGCTATTATTACATTATTTAAATTAAATTGTATTCATTTGTTCGCATCACTTATACTAACGCGTTTGTGCATCTTAATAATATATTTAAGTCTTATTTTTTAGTTTATAGATAGGATTTTTTTAAAATGTATTTAATTATAAATGTATTTAATTATAATTATAAATGTATTTGTAGTATATAAATGTATTTAAATTATAATTATAAACCATTTTTTCACTTTGTGTTCATGCAGCCCTGTTTGAAAACCTCTGATTTTGTTTGGCAGTTTGTACATTTATTAACTGAAAGAGGTACATTTCTGGCTTTTTTCCCCTGACAGTTTAGATTTTTTTTTTGCATTTTATTAAATCAAATGTCTAATATATTTAGCTCATTTTAATGAAAAATGGGTTAATTTAATCAAATGGTAAACTTGTCAAACTTTTGTCTGAACTCTAGTCTCTGTTCAAGGTATTCCAGATAATGTACATGAATCATAATCGCTGAGTTTTACAATAAAAAAAGATGGAAACTGCAATTATCACTCAATGCCTGTCCTTATCTGTTAAATTGCCATATGAATGAGCTCTGAAAAATCAAACTTCTCTCACTTCCCAGGTTGTTCTTGATATATAATTATCAAATCCTTTGTCACCTTGTACACCTCTCATTTTTGTTAGAGTATTGATTTCCCACACCTAATACCCAATAAACGCCTCTGCCATTTTTAATATATAATGGTTTGATCAATTCCTATTTCAATAAGTTGCAGAGAAACAGCTACATTGTGTGTTTTCCAGGAAAGTCAATATGTCCCTTCTCCATCAAGCTGTGTTTTTTTAGGCTATATGGCAGAGTGTGATAAAAAGTTGTTTTTTATTTCTACACACCATATTTTACAGCACAACACACCTCAATGACTTTCCACCTTGGCAGAGGGAGATACACGGTGAGAATTTGCATTTTTCAAACCTGCCTGGAGTCTTTTCAAAACTTTGTTGTGCAAAACATTTAAAATGTCCCGCAGGCATAATTTTGAAGTTTTGTGATTTATTTTCCTCTCTTCTGTGAATTTTCATACCTTTCTTTCACTGCAAAAGTTGCCAAAATAAAGCTATAACATATAGAACTGTGGAAAGAATAAAGACTGTGTCCCAATTCGCATACTATCCATACTTAATAGTATTTGAAATTAGAATAAGAGTGTCCCAAATCGTATCAATTCGCCAAAGGTTCCCGGATGCTCTACTATTTCCAGTAAAAATTCAAATGCTGCGTCTGTGTGTAACAGAAGAGTGTGCAAGTTCTGGGACACACTACTTCCTCGTGAACAGATTGTTATGTTGCTTAGTTATGAGCCCTGTCAATCTTCCACACATCCTTCACATTTCTGTCATATTTAATTTCCTAACTTATTGGAGAAGCAGCAGCAGGATTATCTGCCATTTGTGAGTCTTTCATGCAAAGAAATCTCCTCAGGTCTTTGGATAATATGCATTCAGAGGGTAATGTCCAAACACGTTATTAGGTAAGTTCTGTATTGCTGTTGCAGATGAAATAAAAAAACGAAAACGTGATTTAAATATTTTTCAGTGGGCTAGATATTGATTAACAGTCATACAAACATCTTTACTGAAGCCTCTCTGAAGGTTGGTCTCGTGTGTTCATCATGTTTGTAGTTTATTTGCACTTTTCACTCGCATTTGTAGTTTCAAAAGAATTTGCGTCTAACGCGCAATGTACTATGGGGAATTTCAGCAGTTAGAGTATGGACGGTTCTACAGTTAAAATGTTTACCAGAAATAGTAAACCATCCGGGAACCTTTGGCATACAGAAAAAGTACATACTTTTAGGGCGTAATATAAGTATGCAAATTGGGTCACAGCAACAATTTTGCACTGGATTTACAATTTATAGTGCATTTTGTTTTATTCTGTAAACTACTGACGAATTTTATTTATTTTTTATTGAATGTTTGATAAACATTACAAACAAATGCCATCAATTAATCAACAATCAGGGGTTTTCAGTCGTTTAGCCTAAGACAAGTACCAAGTTCTTCATTAAAGTCCTTGTTCGTATTGCTTTTAATTTTTTTATGATCCCTTAATACAGTGATTCCCACTTCCAAAAACTTTCTTTTTTTTTTTTTGCCTGAGAACCCCCTCTCCTTGGAAAATATTGTAAGGCCCCCCTTCACATCTAATGCTATTATCGCTCAAAGGTTTTTTTCAGGTTGTATCGCTTAAAGGTATGTTTGTTACTATATCTAGATATGTTAATGCACAAATAATAGCCTGATGTAAAACATAAAAGCAAAACTTTGTTGGGCCTTTTGTATTGGTTGCAGTTGTCTGCAAATGTCTTATTAATTTGGACAGCCTCATGCATTCGTTAGCAAGAACTTTGGTGCAGATAATGCACTGTGGCTTGGTCAGGGAATCTTAGCTTTGAGAAAATGCAACAAAACTATGGTTCAGGCAACTATCTTGGTATTTCTTGCATTAAGTGTTTTCTGTATTGCTAGTGCCACGACCAGAAATGTTTGGAGCTTCCTCACCTGGGTCCAGTATGCTTGAGTTATTACTAGCTGAAGATAAATCAGTGAGACTTTTTTGTGGAGGGTGAATTACAAATTTTTCATTTTTTTTGTCCGCCAGGGGATAAACTGATCTAAGGCAACATACTCTTTCTTCTAATTGTCCACACTGCTAAAATTATTTTTAAATATGACCCCCCACAGAGCATGCTGAGCTTGCCCCCTTGTGGGCCTGTTGGGAACCGCTGTCCTTATAGACTCAAAATACATTTTCAATTTTAAATTTAGAAAAAAGGTTTACACTTACAAAACTTGCTTTTGTAAATATGATATTTGGCCAACAAAAAAAATAAGGTTTATAAAATAAGTGTTATTTTCCTTTTTACAAATCTGCCTTTACATAATATTTTATAAAATCAAGAACATCACACCAAAATGTCCTTGAATGAGGGCGTTTATTTTTAGGTGCCACTATTCACTTGTTAAGTTCTGACGTATGTAATAATGTTTCAGGTTTTGAATATTAAAGAATATTAATACCACACATTAAAGTGAATTTCATAAAAAATCATGGTGTCAACTTTTGACTTTCATAATCAACTTTTGACTTTCATTATAGGAAAAGCAAATACTATGGAGGCAGATGGTTACAGGTTTTCAACATTTTTAAAATTAAATTCTTTCGTGTTCTACAGAAGAAAAAACCTCAAATGTTTGAAACATATAAAGAGTAAGTGATGACAGAGTATTTATTTTTAGGTGAACTATCCCTATTTATTTATATATTTATTTTTTTCATAGCCGTATGATCTGTCCCACTGCAGTAGTATCACACAGCTTTCCCTGCTCCCCATCCACATAATTGTCATTTTTGGGGGGTGAAATATCCCTTTAAGGAAGTACAGGGTAGGCTGCTTCAATGCACTCTAGATAAGGTTGTTTTACTGAGCAAAAAACCATCAGTGGTGGTCTGCTCTAAATATTTCCTCAGCAAACCAATACCATTTTTCATTCTGTCTGCACCATTTGAAGCACAGCAGCCACTTTCTTGGCCTCTATTCCTGGACAAACCCTGAGGCTCACTGTAGTGCCAATCTGCTTATACTCAACTCACATCATGTCATCAAATCATTTTCAGCAAAGCTTGGTGAGAAACATGGCTGTTTTCTGTACTAAATGATTGCAAGTTTTACCATATTAAGTTAATCAAAGTGTTCGTTAAAGTTTGTTTTATTTATTTATTTATCGTTTTTGCTCTTGTGTTGTAGTACGTGATGTCATTTCCTCACAGGTTTACGTTTAGTAGCACACTGACAAATTAGCAAATTGGCAGTCGTTTGTATAAAAAAACTGATGTTAAATAAAGCGAACACATGTTACTTTAGATATAAGTAAATGCAAGTCCAGCTACATTACCCACAGAGCAAAGCTTTTACAACAAACAAAATGAACACGATGACTGGAATCTGAAAAACACTTTAATTAGACTTTAGCGGCACCTGGTGGAGAAATAACGAATGCGATTGTCGATAAACACACAGTGGCATAAAAATTGAAGCTTGACATGAAGTTGAAATGTGATTCAATATAAAAACAATTTTCATTTAGTGTAGTCTGCTGTAAGGGCAAAGTGGAGCACAAACTAGTTGTAATAAATTTTAGATATGTTAGCAAAACTATGGTAATTGGTACAGTACAGTAGCATTAAAACAAAGATACAAATTTCTGTATCACATGGCCCCTTGACAATAAAGGCACCCACATGAAAAAAATAAATTAAATAAACACCACGATAATTAATAGTAAATATAGGATTTTTTAACCATACTTGTATTAATCTGTTGTGTTAATTTTAAAATTATATATATATATATATATATATATATATATATATATATATATATATATATATATATATATATATATATATATATATATATATATAATATATCTATTACTTGAAGTTATGAAATTATTAGACCCCTTGCATATTTTTCCCCCAATTAATTTTTTACGGAGAGAAGACACATTTCAACACATTTCTAAATATTTTTTATAACGCATTTCTAATAACTGATTTATTTTATCTTTGCCATGATGACAGTACATGACATTTTACTAGATATTTTTCAAGACACTTCTATACAGCTTAGAATGACATTAATAGGCTTAACTAGGTTAATTAGGTTAACTAGGCAGGTTAGGGTAATTAGGCAAGTTATTGTATAATGATGGTTTGTTCTGTAAAATATCGATAAAATATATGTATACACTACCAGTCAAAAGTATAATAATAATAATAATAATAATAATAATAATAATAATAATAATAAAAGCAATAATCTCTGAAGTAAAAATTTATTTGAAACTACATACAATAAGAAAGCAGTTGTTTAAAATTTTAATAAATATTTAATAATTTAACAATTTTCTTTTACATATAAAAAATGCAGCCTTAATGGACAGAATAATTCTTAAAAAAATAAATAAATAACTGACCGCAGGCTACAGTGTAAATACATGCTTTGCCATAAAAAAGAACTAAACTAAAAAAAGAACTTGAATTTCACAAATCCCTATTAACATGTTAGGGGAGAATACTAAATACAATAATATAGTGAAAGTCAATGTAAACATATTGTAAAAATATTAATAATCTATTTGAAAATTTGTATTGTGCAATTTTAATAGTGTGCAAAAACGTTTTATTCCTAAAGATATTACGGAACTCTTATTTAATGGATAGAACTATTTAATAATTCATTTAGTTTAAATACACCAAAATATTGCCTATGTTCACAGAGAAATGGATTAAAAAAGGGTGGGTATTATCATTTATGTTGATCATCTT